>NW_026872824.1:0-13584 GCF_032173495.1 Musca vetustissima
TATAGGCGTTGATTTTTTTAATATTTTTTGTAGTAAATCTGTGCTTTCAAAATTATCTAGTAACAACACATCTCTTAACCAGACCTATCACTTCAAAGAATAATAAAAGTAAAACACAATAAAAGCAAAAGTTGCTGTATTCTTTTATCATTGAATGTCCCTGAAATCAATTTGATTTTCTCCTTCACTTCCTGGCATGAACTCTCAATTGAAAATGCAACGGCAATAAAAAAGGACACTCAGTAATATCCGTTGAACACTTATATAGAAAAAATGCATGTTAACTTTACAAGGTGGGTGGACTATCAAAAGCGTACTATATGTATGTAAGGACATACTCGCATGTATAGCTTTTAAATTTAGATCATCTTGTAGTAGCAAACCTATTATGCGAATCTGCTTAACCCTTTCAGTGTTTTTGTCGAATATATTCGACATTTAAAATAAGTATCTTTCTTTTTTTTGTTTTTGATGTTTTTGTTTTTGCTGAAAGGACAAAACTGTCCGAGGGTTAAAATAAAAATTGTTTTTTTTCTAAACTCTGTGCCTTTATATGATTTTAAATACAAAATTTTAGATTTTTATTCCGACAATTTTTTTTTTTTTTTGACACTGATAGGGTTAAAAAACACACACACACAAGAATTCTAATATCACTATCTTCAGTCATGCATTTGGGTAAAGTGTGTGTGCGAATGGAGTACAAAAACAAAACAAAAAGAAACTCACCTAAAAGGGAATAGCTAATGTATGAAATGTTGCCGGGTCGTCGTCATGCCATATATAGAAAAAAAGTCTCACATTATAACAAACTGTCACAACTGCGGATATGACGATATATTTTTTTCATTCATATTGCTATGAGGTTTTTCTTTTTTTTCGTCATCGTCATTATTCAAAGTTGAATGTTTCGTTATCTTTGTTGTTGTCATTTGCCGCTTTTCTGTTCCATGTATGAATGTGTGAGTATGTACGCAGCTTTTATTTATATTTCGTATTGGTCTGACAATGTAGAACATTGCAAAGCAACAACACATGTTCGTAATAATTTTCTACGTCTGAGTGTAGTGTTAACACTAGTCATACATACATAGAAGAACGGTGTTTTTTACAAAACTTTGCAATCTACGTAGTTAGAACGGATGTGAATCGTGAGTGAATTGGCCTCCTGTGTGTTGGTGTCATGCATGACCACGTTAACAGTTCTATTTTATGACACATAGAATCCATTGATTGATGGCCATGTTCGTTCTAATGCAAAGACAGTGGTAAAAAAAAAACTCGAACGGTATCAATGAGTAAATTGTTTCAGTTGTCCAAAGAGCCAAAGGTGAAAAAATTGATAAAATTCAAGCAATACAATAACATAAGAATCATAGTTATATAAGATAGATCTAGCAACTTCTTCTCAGAATTTTATCTATGATGAAGGGAGAGTCTCAGTCTATTTATACACTACATCACAGCAGGGTGCGCAAAAATTCGCTCGCGAATTATTCAAAATACGCTCTTTTCGTTTTGGGCTCATTTTACAAATAAAATTATCGTGATAAATTCTTTACCAAAAAAAGCATTCGCCAAACGAATGTTCGCACACAGATAATAAACGAGTGAGAGCACACAACAACGATCGTTCGTTCGTTTCGTTTGGTGGTTGAAATTCTTTCTGACATTCGCTCACGAATCAAAACAACCATTCGCGAATTCTCGCGAATACTCAAAACAGCAAAAAAAAAAAAATAGTAAGAGAACTCAATATTGTTTTCTTATTCCACACATGTTAAACAATTTCTGCTACACACACACATTCATTCGCTGTGTGTGTGTGTTTGTTTTTAACAGCGCTCGCGAGCATTCGCGAACATTTGTTCTTTGAGTTTTTCAAAAGAATGCTCTTCAGCAACAAATGCTAGCGAAAGAACGAAACGACGATGCTTGCAGCGAAATTTTATCGTTCGTGAATTTTTCGTACAATGCGAACATTCGCGAGAGATTGCAAATGCTTGTTCATTCATTGTAACTTTATCATTCGCGATATATTTTTTCAATTTATCGCGAATGATATCGAATTCTCGCCATGAGCATTCGTGAAAAAAGAGTGTATTTTAATTATTCTTCGCACCCTGCTTTACTGTTATGGTATTGTAGCTTTGTGTGGCCCTATGAATTTGTAACGCTGCGAAATATTGGTCCTAGACCCAATACTAAATTACCAATCATATCTCGACTTATTGAGTCGATCTAGACATGTGTGTCCGTTCGTCCGTCTGCCATTGTAATTTGTAAATACGATACATTTATGTACCAATGGTCATGAACTTTTGCAGGTAGAATGGGTTATGGTGGAAGAAAGATGGAAGATGCCTATTGTTTTTGGTAAAGATCGGTTAATATTTAGGGGATGAAATGGTCCAACAACTTTATTTTTTCTGATTTTCTGGTCGCTCAAGAGGCCGCATTAATGGCCTAAACATAACGAATTTTTACATGGAGAAGATGATCGGGCCAAAGAATACGCTTATATTTAGAGTGCAAAATCGATCTAGGACCAATATTTCGCTGCGTTACCAACTCTTGGGGCTGCACAAAGCTATAATACCCTGACATCATATTTGTGTAGGGTATAATAACGATCGGCATGCTTCACGATCTATATGCATGAGTCCGTAACAAAACAGCAATCAACCACGTGGGTCTTCGATGACGAGCGAAATTTAATGGAAGTTTGTCTTGGTAGAAACACTTCAAAGCAAATATTAGCCAGTTTCTTTGCAAAAGTGGTCATATGGCGACTGTTCCGCATAAGTAACGTAGGATGGTCAAGAAGAGAAGAGTTTTGGAAAACAAGCAAAAGAAAACGAATCCATCTGCACTATCGACAATGCAAGATTTCACACATCGGCTCAAACGAATACATTTTTAACTGGTCAAAACCTGGAATTTATAAGTCAATCGCCATAGAGCCTTGACTTTACAACCAATGACTTCTGTTAATCCCAGCAAATTAAGAAAAAATACATGGCCAACGATTTCCGTTGCATTTTCATAATTAAGCCAAATATACATAGTGGTGTTATTCAGAAATCCTGAAATTCACCTCATGGAGGAATTCTTCTTTTGCTTTTTTAAATCCATCTAACTTATATTATATTAAAGCAATATTCCTTAACTTTCTTCTTCCTCTTCACTATTTTCATCTTTGGTTTCAGTTTAATATTCAAACGACATCCGACACTAGCCAAGGAAATTGTGTTGGGTTCAAATTATATCTATTAAATTAAGATTATAACTGAAGAATCTAAAACAAGAAAAAAACCACACAAACGACCACTGTTTTCAACTTTGTGACAAAATACAGTTGATGAGTTAGTTGGTAAGTCAGTCAGTTGGGTCCTTTTTCACTTTTCCTTCTTCACTTGTTGGATGGTTGGTTGGAGCCTTAGCAAAGGCTCCAAACTGCAAAACAATTCAAACAAACATTGCTAAAAACAACATAGTTCCTTAAAAACAAATTCTATGTAAGTGTTGTTGTTGCTGTTATTCTTGTTCGTTCTTTTCATTATACCCTACACAAATATGTTGTCAGGGTATTGTAGCTTTGTGCAGCCCCTAAAGTTTGTAACGCCGCGAAATATTGGTCCTAGACCCACCTTTAAGTATACCGATCGTCATATCTCGACTAGCTGAGTCGATCTAGACATGTGTGCCCGTCCATCCGTCCATTATAATTCGTAAACACGATACAGGCCACAGTTATGGACCAATCTTCACGAAATTTTGCATGAAGGATGGGGATGAAATGGACCAAAAACTTTATTTTTGTCTGATTTTCTGGTAGCTCCAGAGGCCTCAATTATGGCCCAAACATCGCGAATTTTTACAATTTTTTTATTGTTTTGTTTTTTTAGTGACGGTTTCTCAAATAAAATACCTTAACGTATTTTTTAGACTGTTTTTTAGACGAATACGACAGTTTTTCTTTATCTGCAATTTATTCGTAGATATAAGGTTTTCTGAATATAGATCGTATAAAAGTGGAAAATGTGATAAGAACAAAATGTGGCGTTTATAAGGACTCTATGCCAAAGCATTAGCCTTTATTGACCATTTTTGTTTTCGTTTTTTGGATGAAGTTTAGTAACCACCATGAAATTTGAATTAATCATCATCAAAATGAGACGGAACAAATATTGAAATTTTTTCAAAGAAGAATGGTAGAATTTTACCTATGGGGTAAAATTCATTTTCTGAAAATATGTTTTACATCCTTCATGAATCCAGAAAACTATTTTAAAATCCCCTTGTTTGGAAAATGTACTTACTGACTGACCACCGTCACAAAAAGAATTCCCACCAATTATGATTCTAACACAATAATTTAGAGAAAATTCAGATGGATAACGTGCCGGTAATACTAAAAATCCCAAAATTGGGAGATGGCATTGGTATGTGCGGTAACCAAAACGTGAACTAATATATGTAGATCCATTTTGGAATAAAAATGTGGTTCATGAAAAATCCACCCCAGGGGCTCTGATAGTCCTTAAAAAAATATTCTTTAATAAGGTTCGAATAGTCCTTGAAAAACATATTCTTTAATAAGGCTCTGATAGTCCTTAAAAAATTCTTTAAAAATCCAAGTCTAAGGCTCTTATAGTCCTTGAAAAAGTATTTTTTTAAAATCCACGCCTAAGGTTCTGATAGTCGTTGAGAAAATATTCTTTAAAACCCTACGCCCAAGGCTCTGATAGTCTTTGGGAAAATATTGTTTAAAAATGCTCATCCAAGCCAGGCATAAAGGACCTTGAAAAAATGTACTTTAAAAATGTACGCTTATTGTTGTGATAATCCCTAATAAATAGTCCTTAGAAATCCACTCTTTTAGAAATGAAGCATAATTTTTTCAATCTCTACAATTTATTTCCATTATCGTAAATATGTTTATGCATCATTGGATTGCTGAAGGTTATTTTGATGGAATCCCGCCCCGAAATAATTGTATTCACTCCACCTTCTATATGAATCCAAGAGAGTGATTATCAGCAGTAAATATATAATCATCATAATAAAAATTCATTAAATTGCAATTGCCTTATATAAATATCAACTCATGTGCTCGTTTTCGTAGTTATTAAGCTTAGGAGGTGTGTATAACACAACAACAAAAAAAGTCCATTCTACACATATTTATTTTTAAATCACAGAAATGCATTTGAACCAGAAAAAACAAAAAAGAACAACAAATGGAATAAAATAAGAAAACAAATCACACCTACAAACATCAACACACACTTAAAGTAACATATTTAATGTAAACATCCATATAAGGAAGTTGAGATGTGAAAGAAAAAGCAACAAAAATAACAATGAAGAAAATACCAAGACCAAAAGAACACATAGGAAACAATTCGTGTTGTCTTTACTTTGCACTTTCTACGTTGTGGCATATGTTCATGTCTACTCTGGATATGCGGTAAAATACAATAGAACTGACATATATAAATATATGTATATTAGGTGGGGAAGACCTCAATACTAGGTACTTGGCTAGGACTGTTGATAATACTCATCTCAGTTTCAATAATTATTTTATTTTTAAAACAACCCAACATCAATGGTAACATTTTGAAATATTCCCCTGAACCAGCCTGATAAATATACAATAAAGATATACAGTTAAGGATATTTTTAAGGAATATCGGAATTACATGCTTGGATTTTTAAAGAATATTTTTCAAGGACTATCAGAGCCTTGGGTTTTGATTTTTTTTAAATATTTTCAGAGCCTTAGCCCTGCATATTATAAATAGATTTTTTTCAAGGACTATCAGAGATTTTTTTTGAAATGCATTTTTCAAAGAATATCAAGGCCTTACGCGTGGTTTTTTAAAATATATTTTTGCAACCACTAGAAGAGTGGTAGTATAGGACTATCAGATCCCAAGGCGTGGTTTTTAAATAATATATTTTCAAGGACTATTACAGCTTTCGGTGGGATTTTTAAATAATATTTTTTTAAAAAGTACTATCAGGGACTTAGGCTTAGTTTTTAAAAAAATTATATTTTATAGTCTTAGCCGATGATATTTAACGATTTTTTAAGGACGATCAAAGCCTTAACCGAGTATATTTAAAGTATATTTGGCGTTGATTTTTAAAGAATATATTTTTTAAGGACTATCAGAGCCTTAGGCATGGATTTTTAAGTAATATTTTTTTAAGGACTCTCATAGTCTTAGGCGAGTCATATATAATTGGATTTTTTCTACGATTATTTTGTATATGGGGAACATAGCACATACATACAATAATTTTGTTCGACACTGTATAAAAGTGTCTATGAGCAAAATCATTTGTGTGCACAGAAATAATAATGCAAAAAATATTTTTCGGTACAGCATTAAAGTCAGCAATAATATTTAAAAAGTACGGATGTGTTAAAAAATAAAAGGAAAATGAGTGTAGCCTGTCAAGTTGAAAATAATGTCGAAATTTGTATTACTAGTAGTAATTTGTATTACTAGTAGACTAGTAGACAGAAACTGCACATCGGGGACCAAAGGTATAACCCAATTTAAAGATTTAAAAATAAAGATATATATATACAAATGTTGTAATAACTTTAATAACCACATATTGGTACATAGTACATACAACTTAAAATTTAAATTTGTATTGAATTTTGTTCATAGTCCTATGTTCAATGTGTTTCACATCCAATTTTTCACCAACAGTATGATATATTGTAGGTTTTCCGAACTGGCCCCGTAAATCTCGTTGTAACTACATATACAAACAAAAACCCCCACCTACATCCATTGGATTGTGCGTGCCTAAAGAAAGAAACAAGTCAAACACATATACACCTACCTACCACTTCCCTTTTCACCCGCCCTATAACCCGACTTTACGCTCACTATATATTTTGTGAACCGAATAATAATACAAAATAGTTTAGAATTTTCCATGGTATACTTTGGGGAGATACTAATAACAAAGACACGAAAAGAAAACATATATACTAGCAGAAAAGTCAACTGGTACAACACCTACATGGAGCTGATATTAGACAATACGTTACTCTCTCTCTCTCTGCTCTATGTACAATATCTTAGTTTTTATACCAACATAGTTTTTATACCAACATTCATTTGATGTAACCTCACCATAAATGGTGTGTGGGTGGTTGGTCGATACGGAGATCTAATATTAAGTGAGAGTGTAGAAGTGTGTATGTGAGTATGTTTCATTCAACATTCGATAATTGTAGTAGTTTACAGTAAGCGTCTGTGTATATCTTTAGTAAGGGTTTAAAGTAAACTATTTTGAACAACTATGTATATACATACGAAGAAGTTCAGTACAGGGTTGCCCATATTCGACGGAACCATGTTTTTTTTTAATCAAAGAAAAAAAAAAATTTGGCGGTTGGCAACGTTAATCATTTAATTTGTTCAAATGACCGCCTCTGGCATTGATGACTTATTGTGCCCTTTTTGATGCATTTTCCATCGTTTTTGCCAACATTTCGGCCGGAATAGCGGCTATTTCTTCATAATGTTGTCCTTGAGCTCTTCTACGGTCCTTGGCTTGTTAACGTAAACCTTTGACTTCAAATATCCCCACAAGAAGAAGTCAGGCGGCGTCAAATCACCACTTTTCGACATCAAACGGCCCGGAAACAAATTCTTCAGAAAATCGATTGTTATGCGACTTGTGTGCGGTGAAGCGCCGTCTTGTTAAAACCAGAACTGCCTCATACGCTTTCGACGAATAATTGGCATCAAAAAATTGGTCATCATGTCGCGATAACGCTCCTGATTGATGGTAACAGCATGGCCATTTTCATTTTGAATGAAAAAAATGACCATTTTCGCACTAACCCCGCACCAAACTGTGACTTTTTCGTCATGAAGAGGCACTTCTTAACCCTTTGTGGCCCAATGTTGCCCACAGGCAACAAAATGTTTTAGAGCTTATATTTCATATGTAGCTAGTAGATATATATTCTTTGTATTTCATACGTCAAGACCTGATTATCGTCGACACATATCAAAAGAAAAATAAAAAAAATTCACATTTTTGGTAAAGTTATGAGCTTTTCAATGTAGAGAAGAGGGCAAAAATGTGTACAGTACTAATTTGTGTATACAGTCCAAATTATTTAAATCGCTTCGCATTCGAAATGTACAAATTCTGTCATCAGATTTATTTTTGATTCTTGTAAGAACTAATATAGAGAATAATTTAAAATGTTTTTTTCGTCGATTTTTCATTTGGTTTTCTTGATATTGGCCTTTAATTTTTCAGAAAGATTGTACTGTATCTACCGAATGCAAGGATGTAGCGATCTCAAATTTTGTCCATATCCTATCTAGGATAGATGCATTAAATCTGTGAACAGAAAATTGTTCTATGATTACGGCTCAAAGGGTTAAATCTCCTGAGGATTTTCAGTGGCGTAAAAACGGCAATTTTGCTTATTTACGGTCCCATTAAATGTGAAATAGGCTTCATCGGACATGATAATTTTGTTCCAAAATTGGTCGTCATATTCGGCCACTTCGATGACTCTTTAGGCCCATTCCAATCGACGACGAATTTTGTACGGGAACAAATCAATGCGAATAATCCGTTGTAAAGTGGACCGAGCCATGCACAACTGCTGAGAACGGCGTTTTTGGGATGTTCTCGGGGATCTCTCAACACTGGCTCGTACGGCAGCGATATTCTCGACCTTGGTCGACTTTTTTATGGCCTATTAGAAAGAGCCTTACCAGTCGAAAATTTTTCGTATACACGCTTAATGGTGTTCTTAGAAGGCGCACTTCTCACATTTTTTAATGTTTTAAAAGCACGTTGAGTTTTCACAATTGACTTCTTCTGTTGAATGTCAATTTCAACTATTTCAGAGCGCTCGCGTGGCGTGTATTAGTCCATGGTAAAAATCAACTTGGACTGACGTTTCAAACGCGGTATGTCATTAAGCGATGTGACATCTCTGTCAAAAGTTATGGCCTTGCCAGATGGGTCCGTCGAATATGGGCAACCCTGTACATATGTTTTTTTTAACAGAAAATATGTAATGTTAAAAATGTTTGTGATCAGATTTTCCTTGAGAAATATTCTTCAACCACACTTGCATGTCTTATAATCAACAGATGAACCTTCCTAAAAATAAAAAAATTCTTTAAAAATCCACCCCATAGGCTCTGATAGTCCTTGAAGAACTATTCTTTAAAAATTCACGCCATAGGCTTTGATAGTCCTCAAAAAACTGTTCTTTAAAAATCCAAGCCTAAAGCTCTGATAGTCAGTGAAAAATATTCTTTAAAAATCCTCTCTTCAAGCTCTGATAGTCCTTTAAAATATTCATTAGAAATCCATGCATACAGCTCTGATAGTTCTTGAAAAAATATTCTTCAAAAATCCACGTCTAAGCCTCCGATAGTCCCTGAAAAAATATTCTTTAAAAATCCACGTCTAAGCCTCTGATAATGATTTTAGCTCTGACATTGAAAAAAATAAAAATCCACGCCTAAGGCTCAGATAGTTCTTTAAAAATTATTCAAAAATCCACGCCTAAGGCTCTGATAGTTCTTAAAAAATTATTTAAAATTTCACGCTGTTTGTCATTATAAATCTATATTTAAGGAATACACGCCTAAAGCTCTGGTCCTTGTCCTTGAAAAAAAAAACATTCTGAGAAAAATCCGCATCTGAAGTTCTGATACTCCTTTATCCATAGACCTTAAGATAAATTTTTTAACAAATCTACGTTAGTCTTTCAAAAACTATCCAGACTTACAGATAGTACTTCATAAATGTTTTTGAGGAACACACGCTTATTGGTAGTTCTTCAAAAACATTTTTAAGAATCTATGTTTATTATAACTTAAACAAATATTTAAAAGAATCCAAAACTCCAAATAGTCCTTCAAACAATATTTTTAAAAACTCCATCCCTCTAATAGTTCTTCAAAACTTATTTAAAAACCAGTAAGGAAAGCAGTAAAGTCGGACTGGGCCGACTATATGATACCCTTCACCACTTTGGGGATATTCTACATATGTATCTGTACAGATGTCTATATATGGGAGCTATATCTAAATCTGAACCGATTTTCTCGGAACTTGGCACACATCATTCTGGACCTAATTCAGTACTCTGTGGCAAATTTCATGCAAATCGAAAGATATAGAGGGACTTTGGTGCCCATTTACCTTAAATCGTACGAAACTATATATGGGAACTATATCTAAATCTGAACCGATTTTCTTGAAACTTGACACACATCATTCTAGACTTAATTCAGTACGCTGTGCCAAATTTCATGCAAATCGAAAGTATATAGAAACTTTCGTGCACCATTTACATAGAATCGGACACAACTATATATGACAGCTATATCTAAATCTGAACCGATTTTCTCGGAACTTGGCACACATTTTTCGGGACCTAATTCAGTACTCTGTGCCAAATTTCATGCAAATCGAAATATGTAGAGGGACTTTGGTGCCCCATTTACGTTAAGTCGGACGAAACTATATATGGGAGTTATATCTAAATCTGAACCGATTTTCTCGAAACTTGGCACACATCATTATGCACCTAATTCAGTACTCTGTGCCAAATTTCATGCAAATCGAATGATATATAGGGACTTTGGTGCACCATTTACCTTAAATCGGACGAAACTATATATGGGAGCTATATCTAAATCTGAACCGATTTTCTCGAAACTTGGCACACATCATTCTGGACCTAATTTAGTACTCTGTGGCAAATTTCATGCAAATCGAAAGAAAAAGAGGGACTTTGGTGTCCCATGCACAGAGACATAATACCCTGTATCAAAGTGTGGTGAAGGGTATAAAAATCCATGCTCATGACAGTTCTTTAAAAAAATATTTTTAAGGGACCCCCCCCCCCATTTTCGGTGTCAAAAATTTTTTTGATTTAATTCTAATCTACTCTAATTTTCGGATTCCGATGTTCCAGTGAGGAGTTATCATGCCCGCCATCGAAAATATGGACTTTTCTTTGAACCCAAATAACAACAACAAATGTTGGTAAATTATGTTTCTTCCTTTTTAAATCTTTAAATATATATGTGCCAAGTTACAAACCTTAACAAGCATTCGTATTCATTTACCAGCCCATTTAAAATCTTAAAAATAAAAAATTGAGAATGGGGGGTTCCCTTAAATAATTTAATATTTTTTAAAAAAATGTACTCTTCTGATAGTCCTTCAAAACATATTTAAAAAAGTTTACGCTCATGACAGTGCTGCAAAAATATTTTTAAATAATCCCCTTTGTTGATAGTCCTCAAAATTTATTTTTAAAATTTGCTTTTACCATTACCCTAGCGAAAATGTTTTAAAATAATCCACCCTTTAGATTGTCCCATACATCCATATTCATGTTGATTTAACCCGCTGCAACGTTAAGCATTCTGATAATGCATATTGTTTGCTAAGATATAAGTTAATGTTAGAAGTTAAAGTTTATTTCACACTGCTATGGTGTTTCTTTATTTTGTTACTAACATTTATGTTGCGGTGCTATGCACCTCTCTTGTTGGATTTACAATTATGATTAACTTCAACTTAAAACTAATATTATACTGCAGCCTGGTCGTGCTCGTTATTACGCTGAGTCATCACTTGCGGTGCGCTGGTATTAGTGCGCGTGTTTGTGGCGGATGACTGCCCTGTTGTCATATTCCTGTTGATTTGTCGGACTGCTTGCGCAGCATAATGATGGGAATGTTTACTAGTTGGTTTGCATATTTAGTTTGATGTTTATTAGGGTGAGCCGTTAACTCCTCCCTCTCGAATTATCAAGCGTCTCGATTGATGTGTTTAGAAATATGGCAGATTATAAAGACTGCCGCGTTGATTCAAGTTAATATTGTGGTTTGCTAGTTGTTTTGTTTTGATAACAGATTCTGTTGTGCCGGCTGCCAATTGGCTTTCTGACACAGTCATTTCTATTTGAGGTCTAGACATTCCTTCATGTGGGGTTATTTTTATAATTTTCATACTAGTTTTGCGCCTTTGCCTCATTTTTACTGCCATCAGGAGGATGACCAATGCTAATATGAGACTGATGTTAAAACATAAACTGGTCTTGAATTCAGTGTTTAGACGCTCGATTCTTTTATTACTTTTCACGTGCAACGTTTTTAGTAGTTGTAGAGATAGTATTTCTTCGGTGTAGTTGTTTCTAGCTGAGTGTTTTAGTAGCGCAGGCAACGGTTTGGAGTAAGCAGCTTCTTCGACGGTGAAATTTTTGTTGCCTATCCTAATTGTAGAATTACTAAATCTTATTAAATAAGTTCCTGTTACATTTTTTTCGTTTCCATTTATGACAATATTTTCTTTTATGTTATTTATCAAAATTAATCCAGGTTCTATTTCCTCTAAATTATTAATGTGATCTGCATTTACTATTGAACAATTATGTGGGATATTAGTTACTAATTTAGGAATACATGTATTGTTTGTTATATTGGCTACATTAGATTCTAGACATAATTCAATACCATTTATTTTTTGACAAGGACTTTTAATTCCAAATGTTGCTCTTTCACATTTTACAATTTTCTTATAATCAAGATTTAAAACAGTATTTTGATTTTTTACAGGTCTTATGGTTATGACATTACAAATTTCTTTTACAGTTTTGGGAATGCTTATAATGTAAATTATATTAGTACTATTGTTTACAATTTTTATTCGTGCGAAATTTAAAGCTTGTTCAATGTTTTGAAACGGGATTTCATCTTGATTAAACATTTCTTCTATTTTTCTAATTTCTATTTCCGATAAAATAAATGTGTTTACAATGTTGGATTTTGTTAAATGAATGGCCGAATTAATATTCGTTACTTCCTCCTTTAAAATTTCAACTTTGTACTTTGCCTGCAATATGAGGATCTCTGTTGATTATTAGCTGGTTATTGCTGTTGTCTGTTAACTCATTGATTTTGTTTTCCAAAAACATAAGGTCATCATGGTCTGGACTACCTGCCAGCCATTTCCACGCCGTTCCAATCTCATCAAGAGATCTTTTAGATCTCTCTTCAGGCATTAGCCGATTTATAAGGTGAGATATGGTAGTGATGTCATTATGTAGGAAGGGGAGTAGTGGGTGGTTGTCTGGAATTCCTTTGGCCAAGTCGTCCTTGATCCTCTCTAGAGTGTCATGATATTCCTTGATGTTAATAACATGCAAAATTTTGAATGTCCCTGTTTGTATTTTTCCTATTCCACTCTCTATGATTGAGAACCAATATTTCTGTTAAGCAACCTGTAATTAAGAACTGGAAACCCGGTAAATAAGTAAGTCAGTTTCTGATATGACTCTTATGGACTATTTCCCTGATTGAGTCAGGACAGGCGAGTCCTTTCGTAGTCCTCTGGTCCAAAGGTTGTCGGTCGTCCAAAAAATAGATCTACGGGTTTCTTTCCAATTGACGAATGTATTGTGTGATTGTACTTGTTAACGCTATCTTGCAATAGCTCCTCAAAAGAGTAATCGGGTCGCTCACACTTACTGCAACGCAGAGAATTTCC
>NW_026872825.1:0-137315 GCF_032173495.1 Musca vetustissima
CATCATTCTAGTATCAATTCAGTACGCTATGTCAAATTTCGTGTAAATTGAAGGATATATAGAGACTTTGGTGCACCATTTACATAAAATCGGACGAAAATATATATGGGACCTATATCTAAATCTGAACCGATTTTCAAGAAATTTTACACACATCGTTCTAGACTTTATTCAGTACACTATGCCAAATTTCGTGCAAATCGAATGATTTATAGGGACTTTAGTACACCATTTACCTTAAATCGGACGAAGATATATATGGGAGGTATATCTAAATCTGAACCGATTTTCACGAAACTTCGCACACATAATTCTAGACTGAATTGAGTACGCCGTGCCGAAATTTGTGCAAATCAAAAGATTTCCAGGGACTTTAGTGGACTATTTACCTAAAATCGGACGAAACTATATATGGGAGCTATATATAAATCAGAACCGATTTTCACAAAACTTTGCAGACATCATTCTAGACTTAATTCAGTACGCTATGCCAAATTTCGTGCAAATCGAAAGATATATGGGGACTTTGGTACACCATTTACCTTAAATCGGACGAAAATATATATGGGAGCTATATCTAAATCTGAACCGATTTTTCCCAATTTCAATAGGGTTCGTCCTTGGGCCGAATAAGTGACCTGTGCCGAATTTCATCCAATTCGGATCATAAATGCGACCTGTACTTTGCTCACAAAAATACATGGACAGACGGACGGACGGACGGACATGCATAAATCGACACAGAAAGTGATTCTATGCATATTTTCAAAAGGAACCATGGGTCTATCTCGATTATTTTTGCCTGTTACAAACATATGCACAAAGACATAATACCCTGTACAACAGTGTGGTGAAGGGTATAAATACTAAATATTTGGGGTAATGTTATATGGGGCTATCTAAAAAAAAATGACAGATACGTGTCAGTATCAATAAAAACCAGTAAGGAAAGTAGTAAAGACGGACGGGACCGACTATATGATACCCTTCACCACTTTGAGTATATTCAACAGATGAATCCTAACAGAAGTCGCATTTTTAAAGGACCAGTAAAATGAAATTGGAACCATAAACACGCCATTCTGCAACCGATACTAAATTGTTCATTTGGTTAGATATAGAAGCTATATCTTAATCTGAACCGATTTCAGGAAACTTAACACACATCATTCAGACCTAATTTGTTACGCTGTGCCAAATTTCGTGCAAATCGAAAGATATATAGGGACTTTGGTGCACCATTTACATTAACTCTGACGAAAGTATATGTGGGAGCTATATATAAATCTGAACCGATTTTCAGGCAACTTTACACACATCATTCTAGACCTAATTTGCTACGCTGTGCCAAATTTCGTGCTTAAATCGACTCAAAAAGTGATTCTATGCATTATCTCAAAAGGAGTCTATCTCGATTATTTTTGCATGTTACAAGCATATGCACAAAAACATAATACCCTGTACCAGAAAAAAGAATTTGGTTCAAGAACCTCAAAACCTGGGGGCTACCAGAAAAAATTGACCAATATTTATAATTTATAGTGGAGAGATGTGCTACCTAATAAGAACTCGACGTACTAAATTACAGTCAATGTGGTCGAAAAATCCGATCAGAACCCCCAAAATACCAAAAATTTTGGGGTACCGTTATATGGGTACTACCAGAAAAACTGGACCTACATTTATAATTTTTAGTGGAGTAATTTGCTACCCAATAAGAACCCAATGTACGACATTTCAGCGAATTCAGTTATAAAACGAGCCCAAAAACCCGAAAATACCGAAAATTGGGGGTGCCCTTATATGGGGGCTTTTCGAAAAAATGGACCTTTATTTATAATGTTTGGTAAGGAGATTTGCTACCCAATAAGAACACAAAGTACCAAATTTCAGTGAATTCGGTCGAAAAATGCGATCAAAACCCCCAAAATACCGAAAATTGGGGGTAATCTTATATGGGAGCTATCCGAAAAAATGGACCTTTATTTATAATTTTTGGTAGGGAGATTTGCTACCCAATAAGAACTCAATGTACAAAATTTCTGCGAATTTAGTTAAAAAACGTGCTCAAGAACCTCAAAATACCGAAAATTTGGGGGTACCCTTATATGGGGGCTATGCGAAAAAATGGACCGTTATTTATAATTTTTGGTAGGGAGATTTGCTACCCAATAAGAACAAAAAGTACCAAATTTCAGCGAATTCGGTCGGAAAATGCGATCAAACCCCCCAAAATACCGAAAATTGGGGGTAATCTTATATGGGGGCTATCCGAAAAAATGGACCTTTATTTATAATTTTTGGTAGAGAGATTTGCTACCCAATAAGAACTCAAAGTACCAAATTTCAGCGAATTCAGTTAAAAAACGCGCTCAAGAACCTCAAAATACCGAAAATTTTGGGGTACCCTTATATGGGAGCTATGCCTAAACGTGGACCGATTTTCTCCAATTTCAATAGGGTTCGTCCTTGGGCCAATTAAGTGACCTGTGCCAAATTTCATCCAAATCGGATCATAAATACGACCTGTACTTTGTTAACAAAAATACATGGACGGACGGACGGACAGACGGACGGACGGACGGACAGACGGACAGACGGACATGCATAAATCGACTCAGAAAGTGATTCTATGCATATTCTCAAAAGGAACCATGGGTCTATCTCGATTATTTTTGCCTGTTACAAACATATGCACAAAGACATAATACCCTGTACCACAGTGTGGTGAAGGGTATAAACAGTGAGCAATAACAATGTATGTGCAAAATTTAAAATCTCTATATTCAATACTGTTACCGCTATCGTGATTTTAACACACAGATTGACTTGCATAAATCGACATAGGATTGTGCACCCACATCTTTGTTAAAGCCCTTCAAAATACCGAAAACCATTCGGTGTCTTCATATGGGTCTGTGTCAAAACATGGACATATTTTGAAATTTTCCTCGAAAACGCGTAAAGGAAAATCCGCCTAATATCTCCAAACTATTGCAAATGGGGTACATGGGGGTCTCCGATGAATATATATGGAGGGTATAAAGAACAATATCAACCAAATGGCCACCACGAGTATGATTACAGAATTATATCCTTTATATGAAGTTTGCCTAACCAAATTTCAAAGAGACTGTCCTATATCCTCGATAGCCTCACTAATTCTATGTTTAAGGTCTTGAATCCAAGTGACCTCAAATTCGCGATAGGTCAAGAACGAGCTTTATACCTTTGTATGCGGTATTATAAATAACTTTGAAGATAATATGTCTTTAGTCAAATCAATGAGGAATATTTTTGTGAAACATTTCCCTTTCTACCTCGAGGCTTTGCGCATCTTTTTTGTCCTTATTTTCTTGAACCGTAATCTAAACACCACAAAACGAGATTTTTTGAACTCCAAATATTCTACAGAAATGTCGCTCATGATATTTTAGATAGGGTCTCAAAGACAAGAAATTTATATTCGCATTTCTTCATCGTCCTTTTTCACTATTAACCGATCGTTGTTCAGAAAACCTTATATCTACAACACTAATAAGTTTCGAATAAATTGTACATTATGACCATGACCTCACAGTATAATAAACGTCTTCTGAAGCACCGCGATCACATTTTTTCACAATTTGTTGTTGGAAAACTTTTTGCAAGACCAAGAAGTTTTCTTTTAGAAGACGAGAAAGTTGTCTTCATAGAAGGTCTGAAAGATCGTAAATATAGTCCATGACATTTTTTTTTCTCCTTGAAAAATTAGTATCTCTTGTCGCCATACAATTGGCGAAAACATTGTTCCGAAAGGTGTGAAAATTCTTTGCGCCAATTTGTAATTATGTGATGAGAACTTTTACTATCAAAGACTTTATGTCTTTATGGAAATAAAATGGTGTACACAAAGGAGTTGCCTGGCGTTATGTTTGAAGTACTCCAAAAACAACAACTCCATATATGCTCTCACTTTTCAATAATATGCCGTCGGAATTTCTATTACTTTGTTTTCCATTCATAAACATTATGCAAACAAAAAAACGACTATCATTTCGATCTACACGGTAATGTAAAAATAGCAAAAATGAACCACCACCACCACCACCCCACCACATGCACTTTATCGCCAGACATAGTAAAATTTTGTTGTTTAGACTATTTTCATCGGTCCATCGGTATGGCCCAACATAAATATTTTCACAGCCGGAAAATCATTTGCAATGCAATTGCAAAATTTTTATTGACAAATGAATAACAAATTAAAGGCTACTTTACGCCCAAAAATTGCAAATGAAACTGCATGCAACTTTGTCCCGCAGTCGCAGACAGTCGAAGAGGAATTTAAAAATAAAATATGATGGGTAGAAATTATTGATTTCGAAATGTCTAACGTGTAATATGTAGTGAGATAGGCACTTATAAATGATTTTTTTTTTACAAAAAAATATTTTAAGGTATTTATGCAAGATCTGGATATTTCGGAAAGCTGAAAAAACATTATTCAGACACATAATGTTAATGATATCAATATCAAGTTTGATTAATAAATATTCAAGATTTTCAATTGACTGGTAAATGAATAACAATTCTTGTTAAGGTTTGTAGCTTTGAACATATATATTTGAAGATTTAAAAGGGTAGAAAAATAATTTACAACATTTTTTGTTATTTTTTGGTTGTTTTTTTGTGATTAAATAAAAGTACTTATTTTTGATGGAGTACATGTGTGGCTCTCGTATGAACTAGGATTATTGACTTCGCTTAAAAATCAACAAAATGGCAGACCTTTGAAAAAATATTTTTGGAAAATCGCCTATTTTTTACCACAAACCAAGTTAAAAAATAATGAGGATAATTTTGACCGATTTGATTTATCCTAGTTAGCTATACACTCACAGAGAAACGTCCCAAAATTTGGAATCGATCGGATTAGTAGTTTTGAGTTATCGTGTCCGCCATTCCCAAAAACGCTGTTTGGAGAAAAATGAAATCTGAAATTCTGGTTCAATCGGGTTTTTGGTGTATCATGTTGTATGAAATCAAGCAAAATTATATATGGGAGCTATATATGAATAGGCATTACAGCGCGCAATCCGCTTCAATCCACGCTTCTTAATTTGACAAACGTTAGGTATTTTGTGCACAATTTCATGAAATCGGACAAACATACATATATAGAAGCTATATCTAAATTTGAACCGAATTACACGTTGTGCAATATTTTGTGTCAATCGGACAAACTTGGGATCTTTAGTGCGCCATTTACATCCATTCAATATATAAGGTAGCTATAGATTTAACTTTGAAATTTTTAATTTAAAATTGAATACATAGGTCCACGTTTTGCTATAGCCCACAAATAAATTCTCGACCTATTTTCGGTATATTAGATAACTTTAAACTCATTTTTATACCCCCACCATAATATGTAGGGTATATTAATTTTGTTTTTCCGTTTGTAACTCATCGAAATATCATTTCTGACCCTATAAGGTATATATATTCCTGATCAGCGTAAAATTCTATGACGATATAGCCATGTCCGTCTGTCTGTTGTAATCACTCTAGCGTCTAAACGAATTGAGATAGATCGCCAAAATTTTGCATAGAGTCGTCTTTTGTCAAGTTCGAAGATGGGCTTTATCGGTCCACGTTTAGGCATAGCTCCCATATAGGGGTACCCCCCCCCTCATATAAGGGTACCCCCCAATTTGGGGGTTTTGACCGGATTTTTTCACCGAATTGGCTGTAATTTAGTAACTTCAGTTATTATTGGGTAGCAAATCTCTCCACAAAAAATTATAAATATTGGTCAATTTTTTCAGTTAGCCCCCATATAAGGTTCCCCCCAATTTTCGATATTTTGAGGTTCTTGAGCGCGTTTTTTTAACCGAATTCGCCGAAATTTGGTATTTTGTAGTCGTATATGGTAACAAATCTCCCCATCAAAAATTATTAATATTTTAGGGGTAGTCTCCATATAACCCCCTTTTTATATTAAAATAGTTATCTGATTTGTTCCGTGTGTTGGGGTTGGGTAGTCGTTACGGGGAATAGTCAATTTTTACCCTACAAAGACTATTTAGCCATCTGTTGTAAGTATTCCGCCTTCTAAAGATATTGGGATAAAAGAAAACTCAAACATGATGATAATGAAATATATCGGCAGACATTTAGGCATCTCCTCAATATAGTGATACCTCTTGAAGGAATGAATTGAGATAAACAATTAAAATATTGGGTTCAATATTGGCATATACCGGTCATTAATTAGGCATAGCCCTCATATAATGATATCCCCAAATATTCACCATTTTCCTACACTATGTAATCAATATTAGTCCCCCTTTACGCATAGCCTCATATAACTTTGTTATCTAAATTACAGTAGTTTGAGGATTTTATACTCTACCATGCGTTATCAGTATCAGTCCACTTTTTGGATCTTGCAGATTTTAGGAAAAATCACCATTAAAAATTGCTGAAGTTTGTATTTGGTGTACATAATGGTTTACATAAATCGGTTTAAAGAATTATCGGTATATGCCCACTTTTTCGTATGTTCCCTATATTTTCATTGCATGTATCTGTCAGTATAACTATGGTGGAGGGTATCCAAAGTTCGGCCCGGCCGAACTTAACGCTTTTTTACTTGTTTATCGATGTAACTGTCATTTAGCATTTCGGAATCCTAATTTATATATGTTATAACACATACCTAAATTAAGATCATGTTACATACAGCCAATGTACCCAGTACCGGCAAGCATTGCAGGTCATTGGATGGTGAAATTTCTTTATAAATCCACGCCTTTGATAGTCCTTGAAAGATATATAGTCCTGAATAGAATACATAGTCCTAAAAAAATATTTTTAATAAATCCACGCCTTTGATAGCCGTAACAAATAAAAAATATACACGCCTATAAGAGTCCTTATAAACACATTTTTAATAAATCTACGTTTTGATAGACCTTGAAAATATATATTTTTTATGAGTATCTTTTTTATGGTCGTAGACGCATTTTCAGCAGAAATGGCTGTAAAATGATATTCCAAAATCTTGGTTGATTAAAAACATATGTCCGGTTGAGTCTAAAATGACGTGGGTTACGTTTCGTTGGAATCGATTCATATTTAGATATAGCTCCCACATATACAGGGTACTTCAGACTGCTGTCATTTCTAAGCCACTCGTCCGAAAGCTATTAAAATTTTTCCAGTGATAGTGGTGAACTGCCGAATTTGGTTTTCTTCGATGAGAAAACATTCGTTGTCCAGCAGTTTGTAAACAAACAAAATTATCGAGTTTACTTGCCAAAGAGGTCGGCTGAAAATGTGAACCTTCGGTTGGCCACCAAAACTCAAGCGCCCGTATTAATCGAATATCATCAGAATAAATGCTGAATATTATCGCGAAAATATTCTGGAAGGTGTATAAAAGCCTTGCGCGCGCAAACATTTTCCCCGCAGACCTTGGACATTCCAACAGGACCATCCTGAGTGCGATGGTGGACGCGCCACCCATGAATGGTTACAAAATGAGGTTCCTTGCTTCATTTCCAGCGCACAATGGCCACCAACATCTCCTGATACCAATCCATTGGACTATTGTGTCTGGAGTAGTTTGGAAAGCAAGGTTGGCACTAAAAAATACCAAAGTGTCGATCACCTCATCGCCGGAATGGCCAAAATAACGCAGAGCAACAATCGGGAAGCGTGTGATGGTTTCATTGGCCGTTTGAAAGCCAAAATTCGCGCCAAAGGTGACCAATTCGAAGAAATCTAAACTTATTCTAAAATTTGACGCTATTTCCGACATTTTTTGCTTTCATTCAAAAAAATTATGGCGCTTGACTTCGTTGCAGTTTTTTATTTCACCCTGTATCTCCGTCCGATTTCATATAAATATGCACCAACAATTTCGAAACTCCCTTTTTCTTTGATGAACCTAACATTTTTTGTAAAGATTGCCATTGTAAAATTTAACTTTTGTATGAACTTTTTTATAACCGAATTAAAATAAATAAAAACTGAAGGTTGCTACCGAATAAACAGTTCGATATAAAAAGTTCGCTATAAGAGTAAATATTTATATGAAAAATACGTCTTAAAACTTCGGGACCAGAAAATGTGTTCACCATAGAGAACTTTTCGTTATAAACGTACTCGACTGCAGTTTTATATACATCAATATTTAATTTTGTCTGATTTCATGGCAGCGGTCACCCAAAAGTGCTACTTTTATTCTATTGACATGTTATTGTACATATACATACGACCAAAATTATTAGAAAAGAGCATATGTTGTACTTGGTTTATATTAATATACATATATCAGATTCTTGTTGCAGGTGCATCTCTTATATTTACCCAAAGTGGCGAAGGGTATCATATAGTTGGCCCCTTCCCAAATCTATATTTAGATAATTTCCCGTTTTATGCCATTTTTAAATGTCAATGTCAAGACTAAAACCAGCACATGTGAATATCGGATTTTATTCGCACGAGATACAAAACATATATTTTATTCACAGGTGGTACAATTTGTAGATATCTACATACTTACATATGTGGGTCAATATACGAATAATCTTCACAATCTCTCTGTAGAACATATGGTTAGCATCATGATCCAACCCCTCGAAGTATCCAAAATGCAAGCATATTGAGTTCATTAAATTTTCACAACAAAAATTTGACATACTTTTTTTCCAAATTAAAAAACATGTTTCCAAACAAATTCTCTTACAACAACTATTAAGAGTAAGAGAATTCCCCTTTTTTCTCTTCCAAACGATTAATGTAGATATTGCACCTGATTTCGAGACCCAGAGAATTTGTGGCGATAAGATAACACACCAAAAAAATAGTGCTGCTGATAAGACAGCATTGAAACTCATTGCGTGGATATAATTCGTATTGTGGAAAAAGTTTTCTCATTTATTTATTATTTGTTGGTTGGCTGGTGAAGTGAGTTTTCTAGAGAAGTTGTGAAGTTTTTGTGAGATCCGAAAAAAATTCCTGAGGGAATCAGATTTTTTTATTATAACAGAGCCAACAAAGGAATTTGTAATTACAAGTGTAACGAATGTGAGTGTGACATATAAATTATTCTAAAACATTTTTTGGAATTTGATTTTGAATTGGATTTTTTTTTTTTTGTAATTTTCCTGAATTTTAAAATAAAATGTAAAAAATATAATTGTGAAATCACTTTGAAGTGGCCAAAAGCGGCGAAGTGTTTACCGAAATTGATAAAGTTTTTTTTATTAACTTTTGTTGTCTATTTTTGTTGTTGTTTCACCTGCAAAATATACCAACAATAATCAAATCGATTGCAGTGTGTATAACTGGATGTGTGCGCATGCATGAGTATGTGTATCAGTGTGTATATGTGAAAAAGTATAGGCAATGTGATAAGATCATTCAAAGTAATGGCTTATTTATGATGATAACAACAAGTCGCTAACACTTTACCCGTCGACTAGTTGAGTCATTATCAACTGTTATTATTTTTTTATGTCAAAAAATTCATGCATATGTGTGTGTTCGACACTATCAATTAAAAAACCCGAACTAAATTTATGTGGTACATATTTGTTAATAATAGATTGAAAAGTGTGTTAAATGTGTGTTATTTTTGGTAAATCTCTCTGACGCCTTTACTTCCGCCCTACTTCTTTTTTACAACAGCAAAACGTATTTGTCCCAATTCAATTGAACAAAGGCCACCATTATTTATTGGAGTAACCCAATATCAATAATCAGAATCAAAATGCATCGTCCATGGCATTTAATTACCTTCGCGGTGTGTTGCTTTTTGGTTTGCAACCTGAATTCCCTGTATGTCAATGCTGAAGCCACCACCCAAAAAGCTGTACCATTGGCCAATGATAATTCCACTTCGACAACAACCAAACCTGCCACAACGAAAGCGCCAGTCACTACACCAAAGGTAAGTAGGAAAATAAATGTTTAAGATCATAATTTTTTATATTTTGTCGAAAAAAAAAACATAAAGTTCAGCTAAACCGAACATTGTATAACCTTCACCTGGTACGGCCTAAAAAATATTAAAATAGGTCTGAACCTTTATACCGTTTGTAACATGCAAAACGTATCGAGATAGAACTATGGTTCCTTTAGAGAATATGCATAGAATCACTTTCTGAGACCGTCCTTGTATTTTTGTGAGCAAAGTGCAGGTCGCATTTATGATCCGATTTGGATAAAATTTGGCACATGTCACATATTTAACCCAAGGACGAAGCATAATGAAATTGGAGAAAATCGGTTCGGATTTAGATATAGCTTCCATATATAGTTTCTTCCGATTTTATGTAAATGGAACACCATCCTGCCAATGTTTGTCCGATTGAAACAAAATTTTGCATAACGTATTGAAACGTCCCTGATGTTTTTATACCCTACACAACTATGTTGTCAGGGTATTATAACTTTGTGCAGCCCCAAAAGTTTGTAACGCCGCGAAATATTGGTTCTAGACCCACCTTTAAGTATACCAATCGTCATATCTCGACTAGTTGAGTCGATTTAGACATATGTGTCCGTCCGTCCGTCTGTCCATTATAATTTGTAAACACAATACAGGCCACAGTTATGGAACAATCTTCACTAAATTTTGCATGTAGGATGGGTTCTGGCCAATGAAGACCCCTATTGCTTTTGGAAATTATCGGTTAATATTTAGGGGATGAAATGGACCAAAAACTTTATTTTTGTCGGTTTTTCTGGTCGCTCCAGAGGCCGCAATTATGACCAAAACACCGCGAATTTTTGCATGGAGAAAGGGATCGGGCCAAAGAATTAGTATGCCTTTTTGGATAAAGATCGGTCAATATTTAGCGGGTCAAATGGACCCTAAATTTTAACCTAAATGACAAAATTTGTATTCTATAGCATATATCCGAAAAGTTGATAGTGTATCCAAGAGGAGTGGTTGACCTTTAAATTGATACCAATTATATTGTCCTAGGTACTCAGATGTGGGAGTTACACTTAAATATTTACTGGTGCTTACGTATTCATATATTATTTAGTAACCTATTACCACACTGGAGGGCGGAAATATAGCGCTGATCGCTTTGAAATGTCCCATGAGGTTCCAGTTATAGTCAAGGACAACGCCTAAATTGTTTGGTGATGATCAGATTATAATTTTGGGTTGAAGTGGACCGAGAACTTTGGTTTTTAATCGATCTATAGGCCACAATTATAAGCCGAACATCAAAACACAACCCACGGTGAAGGCAATATGGACAATTAATTATAAGGACCGTACTGAATATTAGTAATATTATATTTTCGAGGAAGTTGTGTAGGGTTTCATATGGTCGGCCCCGTCCGACTATACTACTCCGCTCACTGGTTTTGATATCGATTCAAATTTAGATATGACTTCCATACTGCCAATATTTGACCGATTGAGACAAAATTTTGCACAGCGTACTGAATTATGTCCAAATATATGTATGCGAAGTTTTGTTGGAATCGGTTCCGATTTAGATATAGCTCCCATATATAGTTTCGTCCGATTTTATGTAAATGGGGCACCATGCAATATTTGTCCGATTAAGACTACATTTTGCACAGAGTACTGAATTAGGTCCAGATTTGTGTATGCGAAGTTTCAATGTTCCATGTTAATGGTCCCCAAAGATCCTATGTCTATTCTATCTGTGGTGAAGGGTATCATATAGTCGGCCCTGTCCGACTTTTGGACTTTCCTTACTAGTTTTATAAAGGAGCTATGTCATGCCAAATTGTACCAGGAAAAAAACCAAAGTGCGGACACTTAGTTTGAAAAATTTGGCCACCAAAAGCAAAATCATAGCGAAAAGGACCTTCAATGAATTGGGCTTTAATAAAAAATCGACCGACATTTTTTAATTTTTTTGTACCGCCCAATAAGGAATCGGAATATTATTTGAGCCCACTCATTGAAAAAAATTAGAGGGTATAAATTGGAGGGCATAGATAATTTTTGGGGGGTTCAAATGAGAGGTTGAAAAACTTACCTAAAATCTCCTGAACATGGACTAATTGGGGTTTCCGAATAATTGGGGGAGCTATATCGAAACTTGGAACAATATCAATTATTTTTGATAGGAAGATTTTCCACCGTAAGGTGGAGGTTATTACAACACCATAGTATTGCGACTACTCCTACGATGTTTAGTATTTAAAATAAAATATATTTATATCATCCTTGCCGGATTTGATCAACCGAAGTGGACATATCGGATTCTCAGAGATATGTTGAATATAGGACCACTTTTTGTCATGGCCACCATATAGATTTTAGAGATATGGGAGGTGCGTCGTAACCCACTTGCATAATAGGTCTACCGATTTTAGATATATGAGAATTCCTAGCCATATTTTCCAAACGTAGAAGCCCTAATATGAAGTTTCGGTTTCTTATTTTTTCGACATAATCTAAAGGGCCCCATACACTATACATCATGCCGTCATGCCGATGAACCCCTTTTTATACCCTCCACCATAGTATGGAGGGTATATTAATTTTGTTTTTCCGTTTGTAACACATCGAAATAATCATTTCCGACCCTATAAAGTACATATATTCGTGATCAGCGTAAAATTCTATGACGATATAGCCATGTCCGTCTGTCCGTCTGTCTGTTGTAATCACTCTAGCGTCTAAACGAATTGAGATAGATTGCCAAAATTTTGCATAGAGTCGTCCTTTGTCTGCAGGCAGGTCAAGTTCGAAGATGGGCTTTATCAGTCCACTTTTAGACATAGCTCCCATATAAGGGTACCCCCCATTTTTCGGTATTTTGAGGTTCTTGAGCGCGTTTTTCAACCGTATTCGCTGAAATTCGGTACATTGGGTTCTTATTGGGTACCAAATTTCCCCACTAAAAATTATAAATATGGGTCCATATTTTCGGATAGCCCCCATATAAGGATACCCCCAATTTTACGGTATTTTAGGGTTCTTGAGCGCGGTTTTCAACCGAATTCGCTGAAATTCGGTACTTTGATTTCTTATTGGGTAGCAAATCTCTATACTAAAAATTATAAATATAGGTCAATTTTTTCGGGCAGCTCCCATATAAGGGTACCCCCCAATTTTCGGTATTTTAGGGTTCTTGAGCGCGGTTTTCAACCGAATTCGCTGAAATTTGGTACATTGGGTTCTTATTGGGTACCATATTTCCCCACTAAAAATTATAAATATAGGTCTACTTTTTCTGGTAGCCCCCTTATAAGGGTACCTCCCAATTTCCAGTTTTTGGGGGTTTTGACCGGGTTTTTTCACCGAATTGGCTGTAATTTAGTAATTTCAGTTATTATTGGGTATCAAATCTCTCCACAAAAAATTATAAATATAGGTCCATATTTTCGGGTAGCCCTCATATAAGGGTGCCCCCAATTTTCGGTATTTTGGGGTTCTTGAGCACGTTTTGCAACCGAATTCGCTGAAATTTGGTATTTTGTAGTCGTATATGGTAACAAATCTCCCCACCAAAAATTATTAATATTCACCCCTTTTTAGGGGTAGTCCCCATATAACCCCCTTTTTATATTAAAATAGGCATATGATTTGTTCCGTGTGTTGCGGTTGGGTAGTCGTTACAGGGAATAGTCAATTTTTACCCTACAAAGACTATTTAGCCATCTGTTGCAAGCATTCCGCCTTCTAAAGGTATTGTGATTAAAGAAACTTCAAACACGACGATAATGAAATATATCGGCAGACATTTAGGCATCTCCTCAATATAGTGATACCTCTTGAAGGAAAGAATTGAGATAAACAATTAAAATATTGGGTTCAATATTGGCATATACCGGTCATTAATTAGGCATAGCCGTCATATAATGATATCCCCAAATATTCACCATTTACCTACACTATGTAATCAATATTAGTCCCCCTTTACGTATAGCCTCATATAACTTTGTTATCTAAATTACAGTAGTTTGAGGATTTTATACTCTACCATGCGCTATCAGTATCAGTCCACTTTTTGGATCTTGCAGATTTTAGGAAAAATCACCATTAAAAATTTCTGAAGTTTGTACTTGGTGTACATAATGGTTTACATAAATCGGTTTGTAGAATTATCGGTAAATACTCACTTTTTGGTATGTTCCCCATATTTTCATTACATGTATCTCTCAGTATAACTATGGTGGAGGGTATCCAAAGTTCGGCCCGGCCGAACTTAACGCTTTTTCACTTGTTTTATATGTGAGATTGACTAGTGTATGGCAAACTCTTCAATCACTATTCCAAAAAAATCGATTTTTGTCCAAAAAAATGAATTTTGAGTCGTAAATTAAGTTGTTTTTTTATTCCGTCACAATTTTATTACTTTTGTACACAAAATTATTTACTGACAACTTTCAAAATGAATTTTATTCACCAGATTGATAGGGTTTCATTTTCAAAATCAAAAATATTTCGATTTTCTTCATGCATTGTGTGTGTCACACATACATAAATAAACTTTCAAAAAATAACACATACTATGATAAATGCTATACGGCATGATGTATAGTGTATGGGCCCCTAAACGTTCTGGATTATCTCCATATAAAGTTCCCGCAATATGTATACAACTCCATAAATTTTAGACATTTTAACGGCATTTGGGCATTTTCCAGCCGCAGAGTCCCCAACTTGTCATTACAGTATCATAGAGCCCAATATATGGTTCCAGATCGATACAACACTCGAAGTTTCCTTCAGGGTAACTTTATTCACTAATTCATATCAGGAATTTACAAAACATCAATGTATTCATATGTTTTAGCAACCCAACATAGTCGTTATGACTCAGAACATGAACATGTTTATATCAATAAAAGAATTTTATTTAAAGCTATTAAAATCAGCGATAAATTTTGGTTAACAGCTAAATGATCGATGGTAGAATAAATTTGATAATGACAACATTGAAACTAAAATATTCCAAAATTAATCATTTAACATGATATAGAAATAGAAATGTCCTGCTAATAAAATATTTTACAAAATTTATGTGAATTTAAAAATGTAATAAAAAACCAGTGAGCGGAGCAGTATAGTCGGACGGGGCCGACCATACGATACCCTACACAACTACCACGGAACTCAAATTTTCTGTGGATGTTTATTCCGAGCTTGGGCAATAGTTCGTGATATTTGCAGCCTCTTGCCCGATTAGAGGTAAACAGCACCTCTTCCTCACACTGACATATTTAATATTACGAGTATTCAGTACAGCTATTGTCCAGTTTCCCTTCACCGTGGGTTGTGTTGTGATGTTCGGATTTCATTTGTGGTCTATATATCGACTCGAAAATAACACAAAAAATTAAGTTTTCGGTCCACATCATTCCAAAATTATTATCTGATCATCACCGAAAATTATAGGTTTTCACACAAAAGTCAGGATCCATTTGACCCGCTAAATATTGACCAATCTTTATCAAAACAGACATGCTTATTCTTTGGACCGATCCCCTTCTCCATGCAAAATTTCACGATGTTCGGGCCATTATTGTGGCCTCTGTAACGACCAGAAAAACCGACAAAAATTTAGTATTTGGTCCATTTCATCCCCTAAATATTATCTGATCTTTCCCAAAAGGGGTCTTCATTGGCCAGAACCCATCCTACATGCAAAATTTCGTGAAGATTGGTCCATAACTGTAGCCTGTATCGTGTTTACAAATTATAATGGACAGACGGATGGACGGACGGACACACATGTCTAGATCGACTCAGCTAGTCGAGACGATCGGTATACTTAAAGGTGGGTCTAGGACCATATAATACCCTGACAACATAGTTGTGTAGGGTATAACCAGTAAGGAAAGTAGTAAAGTCGGACTGGGCCGACTATTTGATACCCTTCACCACTTTGGGTATATTGTATCTATGTATCCTTACAATTGCATGTGAATGTTCCCTCGAAGAAAAATACTCATGTCATTCAATAGGGTTCGTCCTTGGGCCAAATAAGTGAGCTGTGCCAAATTTCATCCAAATCGGAACACAAATGCGACCTGTACTTTGTTAACAAAAATACATGGACGGACGGACGGACATGCATAAATCGACTTAAAAGGAACCATGTGTCTATCTCGTTTCCCTTTGGCTGTTACAAACCTATGCACAAAGACATAATACCCTGTACCACAGTGTGGCGAAGGGTATAAAGAGATGGTCCGAACTTTTTATATTCCAATTAATTTTATTACCAATCAGGATCAGGACCTAAGACTATTATGATTTTATTTCTATAATGTCATATCGCTGACTTATGAGAAGTCTGTCCATAAGGCTATAGCAAGGGTATTCCCAGCGATAACACCCAAGTAAGTATCGAATCGATAATATTTGGTTGTTTCGGCGGACGAGTATGATCTATATTAATTCAGAAGGATGTAGGAGATGAGAAGTATCCTATTGCCTTTATGTCAAAGAAACTCAATTAAGCCAAACGTAACTACTCATTAATCGAACAGGAAGGCTTAACAGCAATGTTCAGCATTAACAAATTCAGAGCGTATATGTAAGGATATGAGTTCACCCTAATCACTGGTCATGCGTCATTGAAGTGTTTCATATCCTAAACAGATCTCAGTACGCAATTAACTCGATTGGCCTTAAAGCTTCAAGGGTATAAATTCTCGATCCAACATAGGCGCGGTTGTCAAAACGTGGTTCCTGATGCGCATTCCTTTACCAATGTTGAGGATCTGCCTAACGAATCAAGTTCGTTCGTTTTTTGAAATGGTCCGTCAAGTTCACTTATAAGCAAAGGCACTTTTGTTGATTTATATTCTGAACACTTTAGATCTGATAGCTATGAGCTACTCATTGTTAATCTTCGAACTCGCCCGAAGATATGGCACCCTATGTAGTTCTCATGGCGATATTCTGGCTGGTATGAATGTTCTTTCACTGCGCACTGACCTGTATATTGCTTCATATGAGGTCGCCAAGGTCTCCTTGTCATCGCCCTAATACCTCATATAAAAAGGATATAAAAACGTTTCACCTAATATCTTGTGGCAGTTGGTTGTCGAAATACTTTCTTGATCTGCCATTATGCTATCAAGTGGGGAAAAGTGTGGCTGAGGATATGGTGGTGAATACTTTTTATATTCAGATGAGAAAAAAGCTCACAAGATCAGATATGTAGACATTTTTCCTTGCACATATGTCATTAATAATGGGAGCCGTTGATTGTCGAACATGAAAAGAAATTTAGTAGTTCACCCCACTCTGGGGAACCCCCTGTTTCACGTTTCACAATAACTACCTTCTTCGCATATAGCTGAATATCCAATGTTTCAAACACGGCCTATCGAAAATCTTCGATAGGTCAAGAGGCACCTAAATTGTTCGATTACTGGATCTGTCTTACATACATATGTGGAATGGCGTGCATATAACATTCATAGAGTTTGATAGAGCTTTCACTTGTTCGCCGAAGCCCAATAATTATTGTACACCCTTTCTGCTTCTACGGGTTTTACGAATTTTATTGACCTGAATACCTTATGTTTGATTTGTTTTGTAGTTGGGCCCTTATTAGCTCACCATTTGGAATAGTCCATTGTTCTTCGATACGAATTTTTGTCCATTGCTTCTTCTACATTTTTGGTGATCGGAGGTATCAGATGTGGTATCTCTCCGTTCATTGTTGGCTGCCACAAAAGCAATGACCACCTCACCTATGACCTTTAAAGTCCGCTAAAGGCGACACCCTGGATGTTATTCTCCTTGATGGACGAGGAAAAAGGCCATGAATACTCCTCCTCGTTCGTCATCGAGAATTCGATATAAAATCGGATACTTTCATGGTAAAGATGAAAACAGCCTTTTTCCTCAATAAGAGAAAGAAATTAATTTCGAATTCGGTCCGAATCTCTGCACAATTTTCTGATTTCATTCCGATTTCGATACAATAGTTGTTTGGACCTGGTCTCAACAATCGAAATGTTTGCCGAAGTAAATTCGAAAAAGTATAGTTTCACAACGTATAAGGAAGAAATATTTTGGGAATTTTGAAAATAATAGATTTTATAAAAAAAATTCAATCCTAAATCGAAAAAAATGCAGAAGAAAATTCTTGGGATGTTTGGATGTTGAAAGAAAATTTCGGGGAACTGGAAAAAATTTAGATTTTCTGAATAAAATTCGGGACTAAATCAGAAGAAAACTCTGGGGAAAATGGAGAAAAAATCCGAGATCAGAGTGTTATCCTATGTAAATTCGAACAAAAACTGAGCGTCCAAATGAAATGGGAAGAAATTCTGGGAATTCGGAGAGAAAGAAAATTCTTGGATGAAAAATTTAGATTTTATAAAAACAATCAATACGAATTTGTATGAAATTTCAGAGAAAAATTAGATTTCTGAAGGAAATCTGCCCGAATTCGAAAGAAAATTATCGGCAATTCCGAGAAAACATTTAGCTTTTATGAAAAAATTCGGTCAAGATTCAAATTTTTCTGAAAGAATTCGGTGCGAAATCCAAAGTAAATCCTTCCAAAGTTGAATGATATTCGAAACAAAACAAAAAACATAAGAGTTTCCCGACGAATTCGGAAGGAAATTCCAAGTAAAATTTGGATTTGATAAAAAAATCGGTACGAATTCGGAAGAAAATTCTTGGGATTTTTGGTGTAAAATTTAAATTTCCTAAAATAAATCATAACTCCTGGGAAGTTCGGAGACAAAATTTATGAAAATTTCAAAAGTATTGACTTTACAAAAAATAGGGTTCGAATTCGGAAGAAAGTTCTTAGAAAAAAAAACAGAGACAAAATTAGATATTCTGGGAATTTCGAAGTAAAATTCGAAGAATATAATTCTTGGTAGATTCGAAAGCACAATATGACATATTTTTTTGTTGCAAAATTGTAATTCCGAATCTATTAAAGGTATATGTTTTGTTCTAATTAACAGAAAGAAGTTTTAACGATTTTCTGTCGTTTCTCTCGAGCAAAATTAATAGCCACTTCGTTAGATATGAAATGGAAAGGTCCATATTTATGAATTCCTATATGCCCAAAAGTATGCTTTAAAATAGAAATAATACAACGATTTAACATTACCACCCTACTATTTTAACATTCCCATGAATATTACAATTATTTTCCTTTGTACCCCTAAAAGTATGCTTTAAATAATCACTTCATCACTTACTCTCTCTTCCAGCCAAAAATAAAAATTGCCGAAAGTGATTTATGCAAAAAGAAATGTAAATGTGATGTGGAATACTTTCAAATCGATTGCAGTGGCAAATCCATGTCCACGCTCTTCACCAAAGATGAATGGAACACCCTGATAAATGGTGATGTGATTTTCACGACAATGAAATTGAACAACAACAGCATCAGCCAAATACCCATTCTACCTCAATATCCTGTGGAGAATTTATATTTAAGCTTTAATCAAATTAATAGCATCACCCTGGGGGCGTTCCAAAATTTGACAAAATTAACCAAATTGGATTTATCGCACAACAACTTAAGGAAGAAAGCTCTACATCCCGATGTCTTTAAGGGACAATATTCCAAGGATAAATATGAACCTATAAATTCGTTGATTGAATTGGATTTGGCACACAATGAATTGCATTCGCTGCATGCTGATGTCTTCGAACATTTGCCAAATTTGGAGATATTGATTTTGTGTGAAAATGTTTTCCAAGTTATTGACACATCGACATTGGTGGCATTGGCCAGTTTGTCGTCGGTGAAGGTAAATATTGGGGTATATATATTTTTTGGATATATGAAATTAAAATACCCAATTCGTTGTGTTTCAGACTCTGGATATGTCATTTATGGAATTGACGAATATACCAGAAACCATCTTCCACAGCCCCAATAAATTGGAAACATTATTGCTGTCGGGTAATTTATTACGCCAAGTTCCAGTGGCCTTAAAATGGTTAAAGAATCTGAAGAAATTGGTCTTGGATGAAAATCTTTTCGGTGATTTTGTTCAAGGAAAGTAAGTAAAATTTCGAAATACAAAAAATATAGAAAGAGGAAAAATACAGGGTTTTCCATTAAGAGGTTTTATTTTCATATTCAATGAAAATATTTTCAAATGAATGTTAATTTCAAAAAATAACCAGTGAGCGGAGCAGTATAGTCGGACGGGGCCGACCATATGATATCCTACACAACTTTCACGAAAATCTAACTTAGTGTGGTTCTATATTCTGATCTTGGGCAATATTTGCACTCTCTTGACCCCCAACGTGGGCTGTGTTGTTATGTTCGGATTTTAATTGTGGCCTATAGATGGCTCGAAAAAAACCCAAATATATTATGTTTTCGGTCCACTTAATCCCAATATTATTATCTGATAATCACCGAAAATTACTGGCGTTGTCCTTGACCATACCTGGATCCTCATGGAATATTTCAAAGCGATCAGCGCTATATTTTCGCCTTCTAGGGTGGTAATGGGTTACTAAATAATATATGAATACGTAAGCACCTGTAAATATTTACGTGTAACTCCCACATCCGAGTACATACAACAATGTAATTGGTATCAATTTGAAGGCCAACCACTCCTTTTGAATATATTTTCAACTTCTTCGGTCTATGTCATTCAGAGGTAAATATATACGTTATAGAGTACAAATTTTGTAATTTTTCACACAAAAGTCAGGGTCCATTTGACCCGCTAAATATGGACCGATCTTTATCAAATGAGGCATGCTTATTCTTTGTCCCAATTCCCATCTCCATGTAAAAATTCACGGTGTTTGGGCCATAATTGCGGCCTCTGGAGCGACCAGAAAAACCGACAAAAATAAAGTTTTTGGTCCATTTCATCCCCTAAACATTAACCGATCTTTTCCAAAAACAATAGGGGTCTTCATTGGCCAGAACCCATCCTACATGCAAAATTTCGTGAAGATTGGTCCATAACTGTGGCCTGTATCGTGTTTACAAATTATAATGGACAGACGGACGGACGGACACACATGTCTAGGTCGACTCAGCTAGTCGAGATATGACGATCGGTATACTTAAAGGTGGGTCTAGGACCCTGACAACATAGTTGTGCAGGGTATAAAAAGGAAGGATGACTTTAATACTGAAAAACAAGTAAGCACTATGGGATCTATCCTTTTTATCCTCAACCATAAGATGGGCATCCAAAATACAAAAAAATTGGTACCCTTAAATGCGGTCTGTATCAAAACATGGACCAAAGTATCAATCGCAAATTGTATGAAAGATGTTTTTCACCCTACAAGTACCCGAAATTTCAAGTTACAGCCACATTGATGGGGAAATTCGGCTAAAACCTTTTAAATATCATCGTATGCGGGCTATTCCAAACAGTGGATCTACATCGAATAATTTTTTTCTGCGAAGAAGTGTTTTCATCCTCTAAGAACACAGAATATAAAATTTAATTCACTTTGGTTGAAAAATTAGCTCAGGACCATAAAAATTCCTTAAATTTGGCGGGAAAAATTTCTCCAAAACTGAAAAATGTGGCAAAATGTGTGGGGAAAATGAGCCTGGGGCCATTCAATGTCTAGGTGGTTTTTCGATGAATTCTTTTTTCATGCGTTTCATGCTCTTCTAGAACCCAATCAGCAATAACAGGTCGTTGTTCATGATCGCCATGTATAAGTTCTTGTATAAACTATAGAGTTAGGTAGTTCGGGAACGAACTAGTTCATTGGAACTATTCCGATAAAGGAACGATAGAAACTATGTTCAATTCTTTAGTTCCTATAATTCCTTTATTTGAACTCGTGAGCGAAAAAAAGCAGAAAAGAACGAGTAAGATCGTCCGGGAACTAGTAAACCGAACCTTATGAGCTTAAAGTCAATCTCCAATGACTACGCCTGACCATAAACCTACGAACGGTTTCACCTTGAAGATGGAGAGGATTTTCAACAATAACCCTTTAATCTTCCGTGTCACAGTTGCTCCAATTTTGCTTGTTCACTTAGACACCGAGGTGAAAATGGGCTTAATCAGTCAAGATGATTTTTCAATAGATCTCAGTATAATTTTCATGAATTTTAAGCACCCAATCAGCCAATACACTACATTGTTAATTATTGATCTGTTTGAGATCTTGTGTTAATAGAACTTTAAACGGCATGTACATTAAAACTTTATACCGGGTTAACCTACATAATGAGGATTTATTTGACATATATACAATGGAATTGACAATTAAAACCCACTGGGTTAAGAAAATGGTATAATGTTAGTCCCAGGACGGTGTAATGACATTTGTGGAATACCCAATTTCAAAGAACAAGACAGGGAATGGACCAAACTGGTGGTTTTCTCATTGCCCGAGTTTAAGCCCAGTCGTGCCCAGGGTTCCCCATCAACGCCATCTGTTTCAATTAATGCTTGTGATAGTTTTGTTCAAAATTTCATTGTTTTTTTCTCTCAGCGAAATAGATGATTGGTCTGATATATCCTGTCCCAGGTCATGGGACTACCATCTATCGTTGCATAGAAACAACGCTCCCATGAATTTTTGCAGTGCTTGGGGTCACTTCTTAGTATAGTCTAGTCATTTTTCTCTGGATGGCGATGTTGTTGGTGAAATTTACAAGCCCCAATATTTATGTATTATTTAATACTCCTCTTGCTGGCATAGAGCTTGACTTCCACGAATTACCGCCGTCTTACTCGATTCGTCATTGTTTTATTGTCGTTAATCATTTCACAGTGTTCTTCCAATTAAATAGTATGATTTTTTCTGGAAGAACCTGTCCTAGTTGAAGCTGCCATCTTTTGTTTCCTGGAAATAACGGCGTGTTGAATTTTGTGCAGTGATTGGAGTCCCAGCTTATTTAGTTATGGTATATTTCTCTGGATTCCTGTTTTGTGTTATCAGGAGGCTTCGGTCTCATTTCAGTTAAAGCCTCTTTTTTCAAATTGTATTCCCATTACACTATGTTACTCCTCCATAAGGACCCATAAAGCTTTACAGATTGAGACCTGCTTACATTTTATATAATATTTGATTTTGGGATTGGATATTACAGCTACGACTTTTTAACGAATATAGGAATCGGTAATCGTGTGATGATCGGGTAAAACTCGCACAAACAGTAAGCCGCAGCCTCTGTTTTGGAAAATTAAACCCAAGTCCCTGTCAAGCTCAACAGAGTCTTCTTTTCCCGCAAATTATTCTAAGTCCATTCTCTTGGATATGGTTTCGCTAGATAGTAGATAGGAACAGTAGGAACCTCGTTAGTGCATAAATTCGCGTCACAAATTAGATGACAGATACCGAAGTCTCTGTTTGGAACAGTACGCCAAAGCATCTGTGTTGGAACAGTAAAACGAAGTCTCTGTGTTGAACAGGTAATCTTGGAAAATTAAACCGTCCAATTCATTCGTCCACCTAGTTCCTTTTGCTCTAGTTATTTATTATTGTTCTCTTCCACCTACTTCCCTTTCATCCAATGATTCATCTGGATCTTCTCGATCATTGACCGAAATGACCTGTGTCATTGAACGATTGAACTAAAAGGAACTGTAGAATAAATATTTTATTCAGCCACTGAAATGGGTAGCATTTAAAAAAAAATTCTATACAACCAACGTATTTGTGTTGAATCGTTCCAGGTCGTACTACTTCAATGAAATTATTCTGCAAATGTCACGATTCGTTGGCCCATCTAGTTCCTTTTGACCAGTGTACCATTGAATGATTGAACTGAAAGAAACTATAGAACTAAATTATTGGCCTAGTCTGGTTACACTGGGGTTTCTTTAACACTTTGCACTAAAGCAGCAATATATTTTGTTGTTCTTGAGTGACTTTCACGGGTTTTATTTTTCGCAGGGTAATTCAAAAAAGCTTTTTGTTGGAAAATTCTTTATATGCGATATCCTAAGAGATAATAATTTGTTCCCCTTTCTCTCTTACTCTCATTATGACTCTCATCTCTTCTTACTTTCAGCTTCACTGAAAATCTTAACACTTTGGAATATTTGAGTATTTCGTTCTTGCCGGATACCACCAAGATTGGTCCAGGAGCCCTGAATGTTTTCACAAGTAAGCCACGCTAAATAAAATTTCAAATATATTAATAACATTTATTATTCTATCATTTAAAGATATGACAACATTAATTGCCGCTGACAATCCCCATTTGTCTTCGATACATGAATTGGCCTTTACCAAGAACACAGCAAATCCAGAAATTTTTGTCTATCCACCATTGAAACAGGTAAGCTAATGAAATAACTCTTTGGATACACTATTTTTAATTATTTATCCCCTTTCTATCCTCAGCTCTATCTGAACAACAATAATCTCTCAGTGGTGGAGCGTAATTGGTTCCAACGTTGGGATCAAATTACCACCTTGGATTTACGTTTCAACCCGTGGGCTTGTGATTGCAATAATCGTTATCTCATCCATACGCTGATCAAACAAATTAATACCACCTCTGCACCCTTGGCTCCTGAAGTTTTGTGTGCCACACCCGAAGCCTGGAAGGGTAAATCTCTGCTCCAACTCTCCACCGATAATAAACAATTGATTTGTGAAAATACCAATCATCCCAGTAATGATGGTGTCATTTTGATTAGCATCTTGGTGGGTGTCCTTATCGGTATTCCCGTGACATTGGGTGCCTTGGTGATTTATCGTCGCGGTTGCTTTGGCATTTTGAATCGTGTCAATCCGGGTGCGGCACGTTATAATCGTGCTACTTTGGCTGATGATTTTCATATATAGAGAGAGACTAGAGATACATACCTTATACTACATTCCAAAGAGAGAAAAAAAACTTGTTCAATTAATATTTTATAAAAAAAACAATGACAACGTACAATATTTGTTTGTAAAGCGATTTAGAACCCAATTAAGATGTAAACCCCATTTACAAAAATCAATATCATTGAAATACATTTTGTAAATAAAATACATAAAATTACAATTTTAATGTGTATTATTTTTATACAAGTTATGGTCCGGGGTTAAGGTGACCAAAAAATGGTACCTCCAATGTTCAGTATTTTTGGTGATATTCCCTCTGAAAGTGGCTATAATTTAGAATGTCTGTTGTCTCTGTGGAAAAATTATCGGTCCAATATAGCTATAACGCTGTCGACATTAATGGTCCTTCCGATTATACACTTAAAGTTGCAATCACCATGCTTCGGAGCTTTTTTCACTACTTTAAACTTAGCATAAGAAATAGAGTTGGGCACCCTAGTTCACTGAGCGGAAGGATCTTTCTTCTCCCTTTTTTAAAAAGGGAGGCTCCTGGATAGTTCCTTGGAATCTCTCTCTCTCTCTTTCAATCATGGCATTATTATGTCATGTCAATAAATGAAGAAACACATGTTTGAATTAGTTTTATTTTTATGACGTAAAAAGTGTCCAAGGTACAAACATCCACCCGCTTCTGTACGCACTGAGAGCCTTAAATATTAAACATTATTTCATCCGAGAAGATATGATAGATATGAGCTTCTGCGAAAGTCAATGTGTCCAATGAAAAAACTATGTTTATTTTTCAGAAAGTTACAGGTCATTTATTCAGTTTACAAATTCAGTTGCTGTAGTTTTGGCCTCCAGTGTATATTCTTGATCAGAATGAAAATCTATGTTTATTTATGCCTTTCCGTCTGTTGTAATCATGATAGAGATCGCAGTATTACAAATAGAGCTCTGAAAATTTACACAGACATTGCTAGTAGGTGAGACTGGGGCATATTCGGCACATTTTTTACAGCTCTATATCTCAGTATTTATTCAACAGATATAACAACGTTATGGCTGATTTTTGTCTTCTGATACTTGGTTTTAAAAACTAGTACCAGTAAGGAAAGTAGTAAAGTCGGACTGGGCCAATATATGAAACCCTTCACCACCTTGGGTATATTGTTCATATATATCCTAACAATTTCATGTCCCGTTCGAAATATATATCGAAGATATGTCTCAATTTGATACGTTGTGCAAAATTTCGTATCAATGGGACAAACATTATGAGTTTGTGCACGATTAAACTAAAATCGGACGAAAGTATACATGGGAGCTATATCTAAATCTGAACCTATTTTCTCGAAACTTAACACACATCATTCTAGTCTCAATTCAGTACGCCATGCCACATTCCGTGCAAATCGAAAGATATATAGGGACTCTGTTACACCATTTACATAAAATCGCACGAAAATATATATGGGAGCTATATCTAAATCTGAACAGATTTTCACGAAACTTAGCACACATCATTCTAGGCTCAATTCAGTACGCCATGCCAAATTTCGTGCAAATCGAAAGATATATAGAGGCTTTGGTACACCATTTACCTTAAATAAATGTGACCTGTACTTTATTTCTTTCTCCAACCTATCCTAATTTCATTCGAGCAGATTTAGAGCCGCCTGCGTAACATGGGGAAATTTTATGGAAAACTATATATAGCAAAATTGATACACGCTATTCGGTACGACGCGTTGTTAAAAATATAATCTATATGTGGGAGCTATATCTAAATATGAATCGATTTTCACGAAAATTAACACACATCTCTCTAGACTTATTTCAGTACGTTATGCCAAATTTTCTGCAAATCGAAGGAACCGATTTTCCTGAAACTCACCACTCATCATTCTAGACTCAATTTAGTACGCTAAGCCAAATTTTGTGCAAATCAAAGCATATAAAGGGACTTTGGTGCACCATTTACCTTAAATCGGACGAAAATATATATGCGAGCTATATCCAAATCTGAACCGATTTTCACGAAACTTTGGTGCACTATTTACCTAAAATCGGATGAAAATATAAATGAGAACTATATCTAAATCCCAACTGATATCCACGAAATTTAACAGACATCGTTTTAGACTCAATTCAGTGCGCTGTGCCAAATTTCGTGCAAATCGAAGGATATATAGGGACGTTGGTGCATCATTTACATAAAATCGGACGAACATATATATGGGAGCTATATCGGAATCTGAACCGATTTTCCTGAAACTCACCACTCATCATTCTAGACTCAATTTAGTACGCTAAGCCAAATTTTGTGCAAATCAAAGCATATAAAGGCACTTTGGTGCACCATTTACCTTAAATCGGACGAAAATATATATCGGAGCTATATCCAAATCGGAACCGATTTTCACGGAACTTTGCACACATTCTAGACCTTATTCATTACGCTGTACCAAATTTCATGCAAATCGAAAGAGATTTAGGGATCGTTTACATTAAATCGGACGAAAATATATATGGGAGCTATATCTAAATCTGAACCGATTTTTCCCATAGGGTTCGTTCTTGAGCCAAATAAGTGACCTATGCCAAATTTCATCCAATTCGAATTGTAAATGCGACCTGTACTGTGTTTACAATTTTACATCGACAGACAGACGGACATGCATAAACCGACTCAGAATGTGATTCTATGCATAATCTCAAAAGGAACCATGTGTCTATCTCGTTTCCTTTTGTCTGTTACAAACATATGCACAAAGACATAAAACCCTGTACCACAGAGTGGTGAAGGGTATAATAAGGAAGATCTCCGCCGATTGGCGTTATCCTAGTTCATACGATAGCTATACACTCACAGAGAAACGTGTAAAAATTTGGAATCGATTGGGTTATTGGTTTTTGAGTTATCGTCCCGCCATTCGCAAAAAAAATGTTTGGAGAAAACGCGTTTAAAGTTTGAGAAGCCCTTCAGCCGTCACTTGATGCTGACACAATAAATCGGCAATAGCTCCAAGAATTCTTGAGATTTTCACTTGAAATTTTGTAGGGACATTCATTAATTAGTGTAGATTCGAATTATATCAACAAAATGTTTAACCCCGAGAATGGGGGGTCCCCTTAACATCAACATCGACTCAGGAAGTGATTATATGCATACTCTCAAAAGGAACCTTGTTTCCATTTGCCTGTTACAAACATATCCACAAAGACATAGTATGGTGAAGGGTTAAATTGATATTAGTTATAAATTTTTACAGTTTTGTAACTTCGACATTTGATGGGACACATTCAACACCCATGGGCATAGTCTGGTAATTATCAATCCTATCAGTCTAATTTGAATTCAGATCCTCTAAAGGTTCTATTTTGTTTTAATATGCAATTCGATGTATGATTTTGGTCTTATATATGTAATATTTAACCATATTGAAGGAGTATTTTTAAAGACAAACCCAGAAAATGTAAGGAAATAATATAGCACATTCTTTATATGGCCGAATCTACCCCATAGGCCTTTCTACAGTTTATACATTGTAATTAAAGACTTTTTATAATACTGCTATAAAATTTAAAAGGTTTAATACACGAAATAATTACGACGTGGTATGGAAATATTATAAAACCAGTGAGCGGAGCAGTATAGTCGGACGGGGCCGACCATACGATACCCTACACAACTTCCATTAAAATCTAACTTTCTGTGGTTTTATATTCTGAGATTCGGCAATATTTCGCGATATTTGCACACTTTTGACTGGCTAGAGGTCAACAAATGTTACTAATAATCAGTACAGCCCCTCTAATTATTTGTCCAGGTTCTCTTCACCGTGGGTTGTGTTGTGATATTCGGCTTTCGACTGATCATCACCTAACAGTTTAGGCGTTGTCCTTGACCATAAATGGAACCTCATGGAACATTTCAAAGCGATCAGCGCTATATTTCCGCCCTCCAGTGTGGTAATAGGTTACTAAATAATATATGAATACGTAAGCACCTGTAAATATTTAAGTGTGACTCCCGCATCCGAGTACCTACGACAATAAAATTGGTATCAATTTAAAGGTCAACCACTCCTCTTGGATATACTATCAACTTCTCGGGTCTATGTCCTTCAGTGGTAAATATATACGCTAAAGAATACAATTTTTGTAATTTTTCACACAAAAGTTAGGGTCCATTTGACCCGCTAAATATTGACCGATCTTTATCAAAACAGGCATGCTTATTCTTTGGCCCGATCCCCTTCTCCATGCAAAAATTCGAGGTTCTTGGGCCATAATTGCGGCCTCTGGAGCGGCCAGAAAAACCAACAAAAATAAAGTTTTTGATCCATTTCATCCCCTAAATATTAACCGATCTTTTCCAAAAACAATAGGGGTCTTCATTGGCCAGAACCCATCCTACATGCAAAATTTCGTGAACATTGGTCCATAACTGTGGCCTGTATCGTGTTTACAAATTATAATGGACAGACGGACGGACGGACAAACATGTCTAGGTCGACTCAGCTAGTCGAGATATGATGATCGGTATACTTAAAGGTGGGTCTAGGACCAATATTTCGCGGCGTTACAAACTTTTGGGGCTGCACAAAGCTATAATACCCTAACAACATAGTTGTGTAGGGTATAATAAAAAAGAACCTTGCATCCAAATAAGCTTATTAGCTGTAGATTTCAAACGTTGCGACAGTTATTCAATTTGATATTCGATACCTATGTATCGAAGCTAGTGATGAACGGTGAGAGCTACATATCGAAAACGTTATTGCCTTATACTTTTGGTATGTTCCCTATATATTCATTTCAAGTATATTTCATATCAGCCCGGACGAACATAACACCTTTTTCACTTGTTTCGAAGCATTCCTTACCAAAGGGGCTGTAATTTAGAATTTCGGGTTGTTGGGTGAGAAGTGGAGAATTTTCTGTCACTTTCGCTATTTTTCAGGATTTAGCCTCATTTCCGAACTTAAATGACTGTATTTTCACATTCCGTTCTTTTTTGGCTTGGAAAAATTAAATAAGGCGCTAATTAAACATGTTCGGTATTTTGGAGTTTTTTGACCTATTTTCAAACTGAAGTAAACGGATTTTTGAAGGGTGCAGAACACTTTTGTTACAGTTTGATATTTTGCATGGTTCAGCCTCACTTCCTCTATGTTCATGTTCCTAGTCTAGTTTTCCTATCAGCAGATAGTTTAAGGAAACAAACTCCCATATAAAGGTCCCGATCTATTTATGAAATTTTTAAGGCACTCCACATGGTGGAGGATATAACAAGTTTATACCGGCCGCACTTACGGCCTTTTTATACCCTCCACCATAGTAAGGGGGGTATATTAATTTTGTTTTTCCGTTTGTAACTCATCGAAATAATCATTTCCGACCATATAAAGTATATACATTCTTGATCAGCGTAAAATTCTATGACGATATAGCCATGTCCGTCTGTCTATTGTAATCACTCTAGTGTCTAAACGTCTAGATCGCCAAAATTTTGCATAGAGTTGTCTTTTGTCTGCAGGTAGGTCAAGTTGATGGGCTTTATCGAAGATGGGCTTTATCGGTCCACGTTTAGGCATAGCTCCCATATAAGGGTACCCCCCAATTTTCAGTATTTTGAGGTTCTTGAGCGCGTTTTCAACAGAATTCGATGAAATTTGGTACATTGAGTTCTTATTGGGTAGGAAATATCTCCACTAAAAATTATAAATATGGGTCCATATTTTCGGATAGCCCCCATATAATGGTACCCCTAATTTTGCGGTATTTTGGGGCGTTTGATCATATTTTTCCGCCGACTTAACTGTAATTTAGTATTTTGAGTTCTTAATAGGTATCAAATCTCTCCACAAAAAAATATGAATATCCATTTTTTCGGATAGCCCCCATATAAGGGTACCCCAAATTTTCTGTATTTTGGAGTTTGGGGGAAAAACGCGCTCAAGTTTTTCAACCGAATTTGCAGCAATTTGGTATTTTGTAGTCGTATATGGTAACAAATCTCTGTACCAAAAATAAATAATATTCACCCCCTTTTTGGGGTGATCCCCATATATCGCCCCTTTTTATATTAAAACAGTTATCTGCTTTGTTCCGGGTTTTGAGTTTGGTTCTAAGACATTGTTGTAATCATTTCACCTGCGGAGGATAGCGAGATAAAAAAATAGAACGTAAGGTTCGATAATGAACTATAGCCGCATTTAGACCTAGCCCCTGTTTGGAGTTTTCAGAAGCAGTGGACCGATATTCCCCATCTTCGAATTTGAATTATCAATGAAAAAATTCTGAAATTTGTATTATGGTTTACAAAATCTGTTTTTAGACATGTCGGTATAGGCCAATTGTTGGTATGTTCCCTATATTACCTGTCAGTATATCTATGGTGGAGGGTATCCAAAGTTCGGCGCGGCCGAACATAACGCCTTTTCACTTGTTGTCTTTCGTCGGTTATCATTTCTACAGCCAGTGTTCCGGTTCGTCGATGATTTTGTTGTAGCACAGGCCTTGTTCATCATCAATTCTTGTCAAATAGTCGGTTGTATGGTCAAATTGCATGAAGCAAACCGCCATTTTTCGAACCTTATACCTATCAAAGTCTTTTATTCCCCCAGGAGGTAAATTTTCACCTCCAAACATTTTGTTAAGAAGTGTTATCAGTCCACATCAATATTACTTAATAAATTTATATATGCAGATTATTTGTTTTGTTAATTTTTTTCGGCTATAATTAACTGTGAACGTATAACTTCGAAGGTAATGCAATATACTGCACGAATAACCACAACAACAATCACATATCGATTCATCTGCATAATTGAAATAATCTACAATACCCCTATTGAATGGTTCATAAATTCCTTTATACAACCCAATGGCGAGCAATAAAAGCTTTATCTCGGTACATATGTCGAAAATAAACTTTTAAGCTGTGGCTGGACTTGGCACCCCAGCAATGTTTTATAGCTGCTGATGATCGGCAACATCAACAGCAATGCCTGGCGATTTGATTATTGCTGTTGGCGATGATGATTGTAAGCGAGAAAGAAAAAGCTTTTGCAGCAACGCACAACATTCCGGCACACAAACTCACACACTCGCATACCCATACGAGGCACCGATACGACTTGGCCACAAGATCTCTCCCAAACAAGCCGATGAAAACAAACGCCATGAGTTAATCGTTCGCCAACTTTGCTGTGCAACAGAACGCTGTTTGGCTAGCTCGCGCATAAAACCGTATTTTTTGTAAAACTTGGGACTGACTTGAGCGTGTGGTTTCCATTGTTGATGTCGTCTGGCGTAATTGTTCGGATGTTTTTAAGTCGCCGTCAAAGAAAACCGCAATATAAACCTCGTTTTGTGTTTTGAGTTTTTTGTTTTGTAAAACAGCTGATGAATGATCTTGACGGTTATTTTTATGAGCGTTTTATGAAGAGAGCTCTGTAATAATTCAAAAAAAGTGCTGAGGGTTCGCCACCACCACTTTTGGTCCATAATAAACTTTTACTTGGAATTTTTTTCGGTTATTGTTTAATTGGCTTTTGTTTTAAGTTTAATTGTCCATTTACTGACCAGATATTTTTGGTAATCTCAAATAAGTGTGTTATGGGAAAATAATAATAAAAAATATATTTTTTTAGAAAAAGTGCATAGCTCATGAAACCATCACTTGAAGTGTTGAAAGTGAAATTTTGAAAACAAAAAAATCTACAGCAAATGAATCACCTTAAAACCAGTTAATTATATTTCCCCCTCGAGCTTGGGTCATTTACTAGATTGATGTAGACGATGTTGTAATAATTGTAAAAATTAAAAAAAAAAAACAAGCAAGAAAACGAAGCATAACAAAACGCCGGTTACCATAACCAATCGCTTAATCGAACCCCCATCACCCAGCATCTGTAAACAGTCATCCAACCAAAAAAAAAACAAGCTGTGTGTGATTGACCTTAAAAAAAGAGCAACGTAACATCCCGTGTAATAGTGTTTGTGTATGTGTGTGTGTACATTTAAGCTTGGCTCACCTCCAAATTGGAAGCTGTAATTTTTTCGTAGAAGAAAAAAAAGAAAAGAAATTTTTACCATTGAAAGAGAAATCCAGACTGTGGGTTCATTCCATCAAACGAACGACCGAACATAACAATCCATTTTTGATTGCATCTCCAACTGCTGTTGCTGCTGCTGTTTTCCACTGCATCTGTTGCATTCACAAACACATCCACAATGTCTGCAAGTGAAAATAAAGTTGAAGAGGTAAGTTGTTGCAATGCAATTGTCATTCCGAGGAGCATTTTTTTGCATCTGGAAAAAGTGAAAGAAAGTAAATGGAAATTGCAGATAACAATAGATGGATTTTTCTTCTTTTTTTGGCTAAGCAGTTGAGACAAGTGGTCTGAAAAATACTCTAAAGTAAATGCTTTATATACTTTTGTAAATTGAAGTTCAAGACCTTCGAAGTGATATCAATACTAGTAGAAGACTTCCAAGGTCATCCAATAATATGTAAAAAGTCATAGAGTGCGCTATGGCCGATATTTTTATACACCTCATGCCTAATGAGGGTAAATACTCTTTGATACGGTGAAAATGTGCCTCATCGAAATTTTGGTTTTAGACCCCATGTTTCTTTGGACCAAATCCGTTTCAGAAAATGTACACATATCCGTCCGTCCGTGCGTTGCACACGGACTATCCGATTTTAACGAAACTTTGTACAGCCTATTATCTTTACCAAGCCTAGATCAAGTAGGAAGATCAGAGGATCAAAATTTGCATTATTTATAAATACAATATCAGACTAATGGAATGTCCGATTTGAACCAAAATTTGCACAACCTATAACCCTTACCAAACCTACACCAAGTTTGAAGATGGAACCCATTGGGATCTCCCCCACAAATAGTCAAAATTTTCAATATTTATGAATCCAATATCAGGCGAATGGAGTTGGTCCATTCCTTCTGGTACCTCCCCCACAAAGAATCAACATTTTTATACCATACACAACTATGTTGTCAGGGTATTATAGCTTTGTGCAGCCCCAAAAGTTTGTAACGCCGCGAAATATTGGTCCTAGACCCACCTTTAAGTATACCGATCGTCATATCTCGACTAGCTGAGTCGATCTAGACATGTGTGTCCGTCCGTCTGTCCATTATAATTTGTAAACACGATACAGGCCACAGTTATGGACCAATCTTCACGAAATTTTGCATGTAGGATGGGTTCTGGCCAATGAAGACCCCTATTGTTTTTGGGAAAGATCGGTTAATATTTAGGGGATGAAATGAACCAAATACTAAATTTTTGTCGGTTTTTCTGGTCGCTCCAGAGGCCGCAATAATGGTTCAAACATCTTGAAATTTTGCATGGAGAAGGGGATCAGGCCAAAGAATAAGCATGCATGATTTGATAAAGATCGGTCAATATTTAGCGGGTCAAATGGACCCGACTTTTGTGTGAAAAATGACAAAATTTGTATTCTATAGCGTATATATTTGTCCCTGATGGACATAGACCCGAGAAGTTGATTTTATATCCAAGAGGAGTGGTTGACCTTTAAATTAATACCAATTATATAGTTGTATGTGCTCGGATGTGGGAGTTACACCCAAATATTTACAGGTATCTATATACGTATATTATTGAGTAACCCATTACCATACTGGAATGAAACATATACCTTATATTTGAAATGTACCATGAGGTTTAGTTATGGTCAAGGAATACGCTCTATCCACATTTACCATAGATGATCAGATAATAATTTTGCAGTCGGTGTAGCCGAAAACTTACTTTTTTACTTGTTCAAAATAATCGGTCGGGACCCTTATAAGACCCCTATGTCAATATATGGACATATACCGTGCGTTTCAGACCATCAAAAGCCGAAAATTCTGCAAATATGTTCTTAAAAACCTTTATGAAACCGGTTGAAACGTAGCGAGGTAGATCCAGTTTAAAAAAAAAAAAAATATAGAGCAGGACCTGTATATGGAGGCTATATGACTATATTAGAACCGAAGTGCCAAATTGCCATTCCATCTAAATACACTTTGACTTTATTTTGGAGGCTATGTCTAAGCATGGACCCATATCAAACATTTTTTTTTTGCGACGAATTTTGTTAACCTTATCCAAAAATATCTAAACAAACCGGACTTGTATATGGGGACTATGTAAAAATGGATCTACATTGAAAGAAAACCCCGGGATGAAAACCCAAGATGCCAAAATACAGCCTAAACCCATTAAAAAAATATCTAAAATAGGCCGGGCCTTTATATGGGGATTATGTTCAGACATAGAACTTGTATATTATATAGACGATTTTCTGTCACAATGTTTCCTACCCACCAAAAAGATGATGAATGCCAGTCGTAGAACTTGCAAGTTCGGAACAAAATCCGCCAAAGTGCAACATACAGGGCTGATAAATTCGGAACTCTAAGTTTACGATGTCTTCGACTCATACAATCTGAACCCCGAAACAAAAATTCGAAAATTTTATGTTTAAACAAATTTGCTTGACCCGAAACTGAACAATTTCAAACCCTGAAAATATGACAAAAACTTTTCCCATGACTGCAATATCAAGGCCATAATTGGCAAAAGTCTAAAAACTATAGGACACAGGTCTAAAATATTCTGCACCATGTCCGAAAATTTCCCAAAGTTTCAAATGTAGATCTAAAACCTGAAGGTTGAACAATTCTCAGCCCTGGTCTTACATCCCATCACAAGTCTAAAATGTGCTGGGCATAGAAATAAGAAATCCTGGGCGGAATGCCGGGAATTTCCAGAATCAAAATTGCATCCTTACAAACCAAGAATGAAAATTTCTAACATAGTAATCTGAAATGTTCTGAACATAGGTTTAAAAAGTCCAGAACAAAAATTATTATGAACAAGGTAGAAAATATTGAGGCAAAAATGTTCCCAGTAAAGAATCCAAATTTCAATATATTGAACCCATAACTGACACAAGTCTGGAAGGTCCTTCACATCGGTGTTAAACATTTTGCACACAGAAATCTGAAAAGTCCTAGTGGGAAGATTGAAATATTCTAAAACCGATGCTCGACAATTTTAAAAACAGAACTGAAAATATGTGTTAATAAAAAACAGAACCCTAGTTTAAACCAGTGAACGGAGCAGTATAGTCGGACGGGGCTGATCATAAAATGCCCTATACAACTACCATTGAGCTCTAAGTTTCTGCGGATGTATTTTTCGACCCTGGGTAATATTTCGGGATATTTGCACTCTCTTGACCGATAAAAGTTCAACAGCTCATCTGAGGCATCTTTCCGAATCATGTTTTCCTAGCATATATTGTCAATTCTCCGGTATATGTCCATCAGGTCCATTTGACCCGCTAAATATTTGCCGATCTTTATCAAAACTGTCATGTTAATTCTTTGACCACATCACCTCCCCATATAAAATTTCGAGAGGTCATAATTGTGGCCTATAGAGCGACCAGAACAAATAATGCTTTTGTTCCATATCATCCCCTAAATATTAACCTAACTTTACTAAAAAAAAATAGCAATCTTTTCTGGCCACAATTCGTTCTAAATGCAAAAAATTCGTAAGAATCGACTCCGCTAGCCGAGATATGATGATCAATATACTAAAAAGTGGGTCTAGGACCAATATTTGGCGACATTACAAACTTTTGGTTCACATAAAATTTTAATATACTTACAACATAGTTATTTAGAGTATAATAAAAACTGAAGTCAAGTTTTCAAATATTCCGAATTCTAGGCCCATGAGCACTAGCTGAAAATGTCTAAGGCTCATGGCGACGAAATGTTCGTTATAGAATGAATAATTCCGAACACAATGTTCCACGGTCTTACAAATTTTGCATTCAGGTTTGAAATCCCCCTAAATGCAAGGCTGAGAATCCCTCAACCCAAAGCTGCAAAATTTCAAACACAGAACTAAAAAGTTCTGAACTCTTTACTTACAAGTTCCGCATTGAGGTACGATAGTCTTATCCCGAGTCAAAAAAGTCCTGAAGGCCAAATAAAAACCTTCTGAGAGCTATATAAAATAACGAAAAATGCTTCCCACACACCGATTAGTAGCTCAGAATCCCAAGCTGGTACAAAATGAAAAAAATCGTTGTTTCAAACATAAATTTACTGCGAAAAAATCATTTTGGATCATCTCAGAGATCTAGTATAAAATGAATATATGCAGAAACCTTCTACAGAATGATTTATATAAAATCGGATGAAAAATATATTGGAGCTATATATAATTCTGAATTGATTTTCACGAAACTTTGCACACATCATTCTAGACTCAATTCAGTACACCATGCTCAATTTCGTGTAAATCAAAGAAATATAGGAGATTAGGTGCATCATTTACATTAAATCGGACGAAAATACATGTCTATATCGGAACCGATTTTCACAAAACATAGCACACATAATTCTAGAATCAATTCAGTACACCATGCCCAATTTCGTGTAAATCAAAGAAATATAGGAGCTTAGGTGCATCATTTTCATAAAATCCAAATTTGAACTGATTTCCACCAATTTTATAAGGATCGTCCTTTGGCCAAATAAATGCGATGTACCAAATTTCATCGAAATCGGTTTATAAATGCTTGTACTTTGTATACGTTTCATATGGTTGATTCTCAGTTACTCTCACACACATTTTTGAGAATTTTTGAGCACCCCTAATATAGACTCGATTAATCGATTGTTTATATCGCTGACTCACGTTGCGACAATAGTCACGCATTTACATACCTTCTTCCATTGTTCTATATATACAAAAGTTTTGTGTAACAAAACATTTTCCATAATTACGATTTAATTTCCTTCAAAAGCCAAGAATAATTAATGAATCCATACAACGCTTCGATTGAATTGATTTCTTAATAATAATTTTCCATAACAAAATACTGGGAGGGAAAACTTTGAACTCCAATCAATAGTTGGTTACAAAAAAAAGTAAAGCCAAGCCATGAAACCGGAACATGAAACTGCTACACAATACACAAAGTAGATAATTGAATTGAAACTATAATTAAAAATCTGTACAATAGATACAATATAAACAGAAAACGTGATGTCTAGTATATTTATATTTTTCTATGTAATTCAATTCAAATTGCAATTACCGTTAATCATAAACTACAACCAATCGAACATAAGAAATTGAAAGAAATGAACTATCGATTAACAGAGTTTGAGGTTTATTGGCTTTTTTCCCGCGAAATAAAAAAATCCTTTCTTTTCATTCGAACCGCGATTTTTATTTGGTAGTTTTTAATAAAACAATTTTCCTTTCACCTCTTTAAACAAATAGCAACGCTGAGATTAAGAAATTTTTATAAAAAAACAAACAATCTTTGCAATTCCGTAGAGTAAAAGTTTAATCAACATGACATGAAAGGAAAAAGAAAGAAATGAAAAGACATCAGGTCTGTCTATCTTTCCCATGATTTCTGTGAAATTCAATTTCAATCAAATTCAAAGTCAACGGAAAGACAGACAGCCAAACATGTAAAAAAACAACAACAATAATAATAACAACAACAACAACAGCACAAATATTAACCGCATTATCTTTTCAACACGAACGGGGGCCTACCTAGCTAGCTGATTACAAACCTAGACCGGTTCATTATGTCTAAAGAAAAAATCAAAAACAGAAATAAATGCAAGTTTCACTGTCACACCGACATAGTTACATTAGTCGGGTTTTCGTCTTATTTCTCATTTGATTTGCAGTGGTTTTAAATATTTCACAATTAATTTTTTTCTTGGTTTGTTTTTTCTTTTTCTTTATTTTCGAGAAGATCATCAACCCCATTTTTTTGTGATGGGTTTTAATTTATGTTTTGAGTTATTTTTTTTAATTTTGAATTCAAGCTTGAAAATTAAATATTAACCAACTATAAATGCAGATTAATATGCAATTTAAATTCAATATTTTGTAGGAAATAACGAAATATTTTAAATTATTCAATTAGAAATAACTTGTTGACTCTTGAGGGGAGTGCCTATTCTAGAATCCAAAATAAACAGTCTCATATTTCTTCCAAACTAAAATCAAGTAAAATTACATACACTTCTTCTGATGCCTCCCACACTAAATGATTAAAATCGTGCTGAAAAATTAATTTGTAACATATTGAAATTTAATCAGAAAACAAGCGAGGAAAGTAGTAAAGTCGGGCGGGGCCGACTATATGATACCCTTCATCACGTTGGGTATATTCAACAGATGAATCCTAAAACACGTCGCATTTTTAAAGGACCAGTAAAATGATATTGGATCCATAAACATGTCATTCTGCAAGCGGTACTAAATTTTTCATTTGGCCAGATATAGAAGCTATATCTAAATCTGAACCAATTTTAGGAAACTTAACACACAACATTCTAGACTTAATTAATTACGCTGTGCTAAATTTCGTGCAAACCGAAAGTTATTAAGGGACTTGTGTACACCATTCACCTTAAATCGGACGAAAATATATATGGACCGATTTCCAGAAAACCTCACACACATCATTCTAGACCTGATTCTGTACGCTATGCCACATTTCGTGCAAATCGAAAGATAAATAGGGACTTTGGTAAACCATTTACATTAAATCGGACGAAAATATATATGAGAGCTATATCTAAATCTGGACCGATGTTCAGAAAACTTAACACACTTCATTCTAGACCTAGTTCATTACGCTGTGCCAAATTTCGTGCAAATCGAAAGATATATAGGGACTTTGGTACACCATTTACATTAAATCGGGCGAAAATATATATGGGAGCTATATCTAGATCTGAACCGATTTTTCTCAATTTCAATAGGGTTCGTCCTTGGGCCAAACAAATGCGCTGTGCCCAATTTCATCCAATTCGAATCATAAATGCAACCTGTACTTTGTTTAACATGGACAGACAGCCGGACGGACAGACGGACATGCATAAATCGACTCAGAAAGTGATTCTATGCATATTCTCAAAAGAAACCATGGGTCTATCTCGATTCCTTTTGCCTGTTACAAACATATGCACAAAGCCATAATACCCTGTACCACAGAGTGTCGAAGGGTATAAAAAGGGGGTTATATGAAGACTACGCCAAAAAGGGCCGAATATTAATAATTTTTGGTAGGTAGATTTGTTACGACTACAAAATATGAAATTGCAAAATACCGAAAATTGGGGGTACTCTTATATGGGGGCTACCCGAAAAATGGACCTATATTCATCATTTTGTATGGAGAGATTTGGAACCTATTAAGAACTCAAAATACTAAATTACAGATAATTCGGTGTAAAAATACGATCAAAACACCAAAAATACTGAAAACTAGGAGGTACCGTTATATGGGAGCTACCAGAAAAAGTGGACCTACATAAATATTTTTTGTGCAGACATTTTGTACCCAATAACAACCCAATGTACCAAATTTAAGCGAATTCGGTTGAAAAACGCGTTCAAGAATCCCAAAATATCCCCTTATGTGGGAGCTATGCCTAAACGTAGACCGATATATCCCATCTTCGAACTTGACCTGCCTGCAGACAAAAGACAAACCTATGCAAAATGTCAGCACCCTATCTCAATTCCTTCAGAAGTTAGCGTGATTACAACAGACGGATGGACGGACATGGAAATGAATATTTCGATGAGTTACAAGCGGAATGAAAAAATTAATATACCTTCCATACTATGATGGAGGGTATAAAAGTGCCACTATGTTTGGCCTGGGCCATTTTTTTCATACCCTTCGCCATGAGATGGACATTCAAAATAACTAAAATTAATTAGAAATTTTATATGATAAGGAAATACCAAAATTGGGATAGGACCTTCTACATGCCATATTTGTATGGGGATGGTCATCTATACCAAAGATTTAAAGGCTCCCACTCACAGGCCCATATAATGATCAATGAAGTTCCGCCAAGATAATGTAAATATTTTCAATTTTCATACAGTCCCAACTTTTACTTTAACATTCGTCACTTTCCACTTTAAAATACAACGCACAAAAATATCATTCTTTCAATTCTTTTTTGAAATGTACACTTCCAATTCACACTTAATAAATTCGGAAATTCTTGATCAAAGGTTTATGTACTATATTAATAATAATAATAATAATAATATGTTTGTTTATTTTACGAACCATTTAACACATATTTTTCAAATACCATGTCGTATTCGTATGTATATATAAATCAATGTACATACGTGTGTAAATATTATTGAATGCAAATATTACTGAGGTTATCGCATCTGGAATCGAATTGTGTGTATGGTTTGCATACAAAAATGATTGTGTGTATTAAATTTAAATCAATATCAATCAAATATTTACATACATGTCTATTAACATAATATTTATTGTAATACAATATTTCTTTTCAAGCTATTTTAATAAAGCCAATTTTTTTTAGGAAGTAAATTTCAATTTCATACAAAAAGATGCGTAAACTGCGGGCTTGTCTGTACATCGTATATTCAAATATTATTTAAAATGTTATATGTATAGTCCATTAAAAATATTTTTAATCTAGGTCTAAGGATGGTCCACTAAAAAATTATACGCCTTAAAATTACTTACTTAGGTAGCTGGCTTGTTACAGAACGGTTGTTCCATAAGCCGAGCTTAAACCAGTAAGGAAAGTAGTAAAGTCGGACGGGGCCGACTATATGATACCCTTCACCACTATGGGTATATTAAACAGGACTATTAGCATGAAATTGGATGAAATAAAATATGTGATATTTATCTAAATGTTAATCTACGTAGATCTATCCATAAAGTATGTAAATCGACTTCAAACAAATATAAATGGGTCATCCGTTGGGCTATGTCTGTACTTCTAGAAAACGCAACTACATAATTCTATGCTCAATTGTGTACTTTGTGCAAAATTTGATGTCAAACTGACTAACATGAGGAGTTTGATGCCCAATTTACTTGAAATCGGGCGAAAATATATATGGAAGCTCTATCCAAATATTAAGCGATTTCAAACAAACTAGTGACAGGATAGGTTATACTAATTTCAGAACGTTTTGTTCCTATTGGTTCTTGGTGCGTCAATTACTTAAAATCAATCTATAATAAAAGGGAGCAATATCTAAATCTGGACCGATTTTCACGAAACAACGCAGACATCACTCTAGGCTCAATTCAGTACGTTATGCCAAATTTTGTGCAAAACGAAAGATATATAGGGACTTTGGTGCAACATTTACATGAAATCGGACGAAACTATATGTGGGAGCTATATAGAAATCTGGACTGATTTTCTCGAAACTTGGCAGACATCATTCTAGACTCAATTCAGTACGTTATGCCAAATTTCGTGCAAATCGAAGGATATATAGGGACTTTGGTGCACCATTTACATGAAATCGGACGAAACTATATATGGGAGCTATATGTAAATCTTGACCTATTTTCACGAAACTTGGCAGACATCATTCTAGGCCTAAATGATTAGGCTGTATCAAATTTCGTGCAAATCAAAAGATATATAGGGACTTTGGGGCACCATTTACATGAAATCGGACGAAACTATATATGGAAGATATATCTAAATCAGGACCGATTTTCATGAAACTTGGCAGACATCATTCTGGGCTCAATTAAGTACGTTATGCCACATTTCGTGCAACTCGAAGGATATATAGGGACTTTGGTGAACCATTTACATGTAATCGGACGAAACTATATATGGGAGCTATATCTAAATCTGGACCGATTTTCTCGAAACTTGGCAGACATCATTCTGGGCTCAATTAAGTACGTTATGCCAAATTTCGTGCAAATCGAAGGATATATAGGGACTTTGGTGCACCATTTACATGTAATCGGACGAAGCTATATATGGGAGCTATATCTAAATCTGGACCGATTTTGTCGAAACTTGGCAGACATCATTCTAGCCTCAGTTCAGTACGTTATACCAAATTTCGTGGAAATCGAAAGATATATAAGAACATTAGGGCGCCATTTACATGAAATCAGACGAAACTATATATGGGAGCTATATCTAAATCTGGACCGATTTTCTCGAAACTTGGCAGACATCATTCTGGGCTCAATTAAGTACGTTATGCCAAATTTCGTGCAAATCGAAGGATATATAGGGGCTTTGGTGCACCATTTACATGTAATCGGACGAAGCTATATATGGGAGCTATATCTAAATCTGGACCGATTTTCACGAAACTTGGCAGACGTCATACTAGGCTCAATTCAGTACGTTATACCAAATTTCGTGCAAATCGAAAGATATATAAGAACATTAGGGCACCATTTACATGAAATCGTACGAAATTATATATGGGAGCTATATCTAAATCTGGACCGATTTTCACGAAAATTGGCAGATACCACTCTAGGCTTAATTCAGTACGTTATGCCAAATTTCGTGCAAATCAAAAGATATATAGGGACTTTGGGGCACCATTTACATGAAATCGGACGAAACTATATATGGGAGCTATATCTAAATCTGGACCGATTTTCACGAAAATTGGCAGACATCATTATAGGCCTAAATGATTAGCCTGTACCAAATTTCGTGTAAATCGAAAGATATATAGGGACCGTTTACATTAAATCGGTTAAATATATATATGGGAGCTATATCTAAATCTGAACCGATTTTTCCCAATTTCAATAGTGTTCGTCCTGGGGCCGAATAAGTGACCTATGACAAATTTCATCCAATTCGGATCATAAATGCGACCTGTACTTTGTTTACAATTTAACATGGACAGACAGACAGACGGACGGACGGACGGACATGCATAAATCGACTTAGAAAGTGATTCTATGCATATTCTCAAAAGGAACCATGGGTCTATCTCAATTATTTTTGCCTGTTACAAACATATGCACAAAGACATAATACCCTGTACCACAGCGTGGTGAAGGGTATAAAAAGATTTCCATCAGTAGGTTCGCTTATATATGCCTTTTGAGCTGGGGCATTCTCATTGTCGATGTCCACGTATAGATTATAAAGCTCGTGATTCATTCCACGCCGATATTCACCGTCGACGCAGATCGGCCCGTAAATCTTTCAGAAAATTTGTCTCTCAAACACTCCAAGATCTGCCTCATCTGCTTGCGTAAGTACCCGTGCTTCATATAAATATAACAGCACGGGTAGTATCAGCGTCTTGTAAAGAGTGAGTTTGGTCTGGCGGGAGGTGGCCTTGTTTCTAAACTGCTTACTCAGACCATAGTAGCATCTGTTGGCCATCACAATCCTTCTCCAAATTTCAAAACTGATGTCATTCGTTTTATTTATGGCGGTACCAAGGTATATAAAATCTTTATCTACCTCGAAGCTATAGTTCTCAAGTTCCACAGTTGGTCCGAGTCTGCTGGACGTCTTGGGCGTTGATACCATCAGCTTGGTCTTCTCGCCGTTTACTGAAAGACCCACTTTGGCAGACTCCTTCTCAATTTGTTCAAAGGTGGATGTTACCGCTCGCAATGTTCGACCCATTATGTCGATGTCATCGGCGTAGGCGAATAACATGTGTTGATTGGTGTACAGAGTGTCATTTCTGTTCATTTTTTCCTCTCGTATGACCTTTTCCAGCAGGATGTTAAAAAGGTCACACGACAAACTATCATCTTGTCTAAATCCTCGTTCGGTATTAAAGGGCTCCAATAGGTCCTTTCCGTCTTTAACTGCTGACCTTGTACCACTTAAAGTTATCCTGCATAGCCGTAATAATTTTGCAGGAATGTCAAACGCCGACATGGCTTTAAACACCTCTGAACGGATAGGGCTGTCGAATGCGGCTTTATAGTCAAGGAATAGGTGGTATGTGTCGATGTGTTTTTCGTGGGTTTTTTCCAGGAAAATCTGGTCTATGGTGGATTTGCCAGGTCTGAAGCCGCATTGGTATGGTCCAATAATGTATTAACCATTGGCTTTAATCATTCACACAATACACTGGATAGCACTTTATATGCGATGGGAAGAAAGCTAATTCCTCTATAGTTGTCACATATCGCCTTGTCTCCTTTTTTGTGCACGCGACACAGGGTGCTGAGGTTCCAATCATTGGGCATGCATTCCTCTAGCCAAATTGTACTAATCAGCTGGTGTATGCTGCTGACCAACATCTGACAACCAGTCTTGAATAGTTCGGCTCCTGCTGCTTTATTATTATTTATTTATTTTTTTTTTTTTTTGAGCCGATTAATTGCTTTTATGACCTCATCTTGGCTAGGTGGTATACACTCAATACCATCATCTCTTATTGGTTCTGGGGTATCTTCTTCACCGCAACTATTTGATATCAGAAGCTTTTCAAAATGCTCCTTCCAAATCCTCAACATGCTGTCTGTATCTGTCACCAGGGTCCCTTCTTCATCTCTACAGGAGGATGTGCCTGCACCAAAACCTTCGGTTTGGTGTTTTACTCGTTGGTAAATTTCCGGACTTCATTCTGACTCCTGTACATTTCGATTTGCTCACGCTCAACTTTTTCTTGTTCTTTCTCCTTTTTTTCTGAAAACACGTTTCTTCTCTCTCCTTTTCTCCCGATAATTCTCCATCACGTTACGTGTTGCTACTGTCTGCAGGGTTGCCCTATACGCTGCGTTTTTCACATCAGCAGCATTACGACACTCCTGATCGTATCATGGTGGAGGTTTTTGGTACTCAAGTGTTGCTTTTGCTGCAGTGTTTATAGGGAGTGGGCAATTCTTTGCCATTGTGCTTCTACATTATTATCGGGACAAGAAGTAGATGCTTCATCAAGTAGGTGGGTAAGTTGAGCGGAGTAGGCCTCGGCTACCTGTTGTGTTTGCAGCTTTTCGACGTCGAGTTACCGTGTTGTGTTAGATCGCACCTTTGCTGCAACATTAAGACGAGTGCGAACCTTGGCTGCTACAAGGTAGTGGTCCGAATCGATATTCGCTCCTCGGATCGATTGAACGTCTAATACACTGAATGAATCCCTTCCATTGTGCTTCTATACCATTATCGGGACAAGAACTGCTTTAGTCAATTAGATGAGTAAGTTGAACGGAGTAGGCCTCGGCTACCTGTTGTTTTTGCTGCAACATTAAGACGAGTGCGAACCTTGGCTGCTACAAGGTAGTGGTCCGAATCGATATTCGAATCGATACATGATCAATTTGATTTCTCGTTTCTTGATCAGGAGAAATCCAGGTGGCCTTGTGTATATCGTGATGCTTGAATCTGGTGCTGCTACTGTTTTTTGTCATGGCCAGGGCAGCGATCATATGCTGTTGTCTAAGCGCTCGTAAAATATGTCTTTGGTCTGCTCATCTTTGTCTTCGGTCGGAGCATGGACGCAAAAGACTGATGTAGAAGAACTTCGCTTTTGTGCGGATTATAGCAATTCGCTCATCTACTGGAGCGAATCTGTTCTCCTGTTAACCATAAATCCGCAACCAAATTCAGGTCTCGTTTCATGGCATCTATAATACAGTGCGTAATCGTCTGATGTACTTACGCCTGTCCCTTTCCTGTAAGGCAATAATATAGGCGTTGTACTTCTTGAGTACATCCGTCAAAGCGTACAACGTCTGCACATTCCAAGTGCAGATTCGCAGATGGTGTCCTTTAAACATTTGCGGGGGTCGTCAACATTAGGTGGGTTTGGTTTTCTTTGAGGTGAGGTCAGTGCCCAACATTGAGATGAAAGAGTGACCAAGATAAGATATGTCTTTGTGCATTTGTTTGTAAAAGGCAAAAGGAATCGAAATAGACCCATGGTTCCTTTTGAGAATATGCATAGAATCACTTTCTGAGTCGATTTATGCATGCCCGTCTGTCCGTTCGCCCATGTATTTTTGTTAACAAAGTACAGGTCACATTTATGATCCGATTTGGATGAAATTTGGTACAGTTCACTTATTTGGCCCAAGGACGAACCCTATTGAAATTGGAGAAAATCGGTTCAGATTTAAATATAGCTTCCATATATAGATTCGCCCGATTTAATGTAAATGGTGTACCAAAGTCCCTATATATCTATCGATTTGCACGAAATTTGGTATAGCGTACTGGATTGAGTCTAGAATGATGTGTGTAAAATTTCTTGAAAATCGGTTCAGATTTAGATATAGCTCCTATATATAGATTCGCCCGATTGTAGGTAAATGGTGCACCAAAGTCCCTGAAAATCATTCGATTTGCACGAATTTTTTCATAGCGTACTGAATTAAGCCTAAAATGACGTGTGTTGAGTTTCCTGAAAATCGGTTCAGATTTAGATATAGCTCCCATATATAGTTTCGCCCGATTTTAGGTAAATGGTATGCCAAAGTCCCTATATATCTTCCGATTTGCACGAAATTTGGCATAGCGTACTGAATTGAGTATAGAATGATGTGTGTAAAATTTCTTGAAAATCGGTTCAGATTTAGATATAGCTCCCATATATAGTTTCGCCCGATTTTAAGTAAATGTTATGCCAAAGTCCCTATATATCTTTTGATTTGCACGAAATTTGGCATAGGGTACTGAATTGAGTCTAGAATGATGTGTGTAAAAGTTGTTTAAAAACGGTTCAGATTTGGATATAGATCCCATATATATTTTCGACCGATTTAATGTAAATGGTTCACCAAAGTCCCTATATATTTTTCGATTTCCATGAAATTTGGCATAGCGTAATGAATTGAGTCTAGAAATATATGTGTTAAATTTCGTGAAAATGGGTTCAGAACTAGAGTTAATTCCCATATATATTTTCGTCCGATTTTATGTAAATGGTGCACCAAAGTCCCTATATATCCTTCGATTTGCACGAAATTTTGATTTATAAGTAAATGAAGAACTTAAAATGTGGCTGAATGCACAAAACATACTGAAATAAGTGTGACCTATTTCGACAAGTTTCAATGAAATCTGTTTAGATTTCGATATTTTGCTTTAAATTTATTTTCATAATTTTGTCCCATTACAAGAAGGAACTCTATATCTGACCAAAATTTAGTATATGTTGCAGAATGACATGTTTAATTTCATGTTAACGGTCCATCAAATATGCGACGTCTGTTAGGATCCCATCTGTTGAATATATCCAAAGTGGTGAAGGGTATCATATAGTCGACCCCGTCCGACATTACTACTTTCCTTACTGTTTTTTTTTTTTGGATATTTTATACAACAATGGGTTAATAGATTGTGAGGGGAATAACCGTACCAATTTTACAATCATATACAACTTCTTACCAATTTATCTATGTAAATTATTAACAATTATCATATTCCATTCTATTACCTATCAAACACGATTGCACTAGACAAACAACAGCAACATGGCTGCAATATTCTATTGAAAAAACACTTCAAACAACTCATCAAACTGCAAGAGCCCAGGAAAACCAAAACCAAACAACACGTGTCGTGCGCAATTTAAATTTGAATATCCTAACAACGTTTCTAATGAATTTTTAACTGACAAAAATAAAACACTTGGCAAAATTCGATATGTAAAAACGTGTAACAATCGTAACGTTTGCAACGGAAATACATGTGACTACATCATTTTATTTTTTTATTTTTCTCAATTATATTATTTCGCTACAACAACAATAACATCATTCAATTGCTACAATAACAATTTGAAAACATTTGAAATAGCGAAAAAAATAATTTATGTAAAAACGTAATCGAACACTCCAAGTAAATTGCATATTAATTCGACAGTCATTGTAACGAAAGGCGAATTGAAATTCGAAATGAAAAAAAAATAACAATTGTTTATTATTTACCTCATAAAATGTAATTCACTCATTAATGATCAGCGTTTATTACAGAATATTGACTGCCGAATAGGCGAGGTTAGGTTTTAGGTTTAATAGGCTTCGAGATAGTTAGAATTAACAGCATGCAATTGAAATAGGAATGGGAGATGGAGAACTACAAATATATAGAAAATATTATTTGCAGAAGACCTATGAGAGGTATTAATGGAGATATGGTGTGATTTACAAAAAAATTAATTTATACAGGACCTCACACAGAAAAAAACCGGTAAGGAAAGTAATAAAGTCGGTCGGGGCCGACTATATGATACCCTTCACCACTTTGGGTATATTCAACAGATGAATCCTAACAGACGTCGCATTTTTAATAGAACAATAAAATGAAATTGAATCCATAAACATGTCATTCTGTAACCGATACGAAATTTTTCATTTGGTCAGATATAGAAGCTGTTTCTAAATCTGAACAGATTTTCAAGAAACTTAACACACATCATTCTAGACCTAATTCATTACGCTGTGCCAAATTTCGTGCACATCGAAAGATATTAAGGGACTTTGGTGCATCATTTACTTTAAATCGGACGAAAATATATATGGGAGCTATATCTAAATCTGAATCGATTTTCAGGAATCTTAACACACATCATTCTAGACCTAATTCATTACACTGTGCCAAATTTCGTGGAAATCGAAGAATATATGGGGACTTTAGTGCACCATTTACATTAAATCGGACGAAAATATATATGGGAGCTATATCTAAATCTGAACCGATTTTCAGGAAACTTAACACACATCGTTTTAGACTCAATTCAGTACGCTGTGCCAAATTTCGTGCAAATCGAAAGATATTAAGGGACTTTGGTGCATCATTTACCTTAAATCGGACGAAAATATATATGGGAGCTATATCTAAATCTGAACCGATTTTCAGGAATCATAACACACATCATTCTAGACCTAATTCATTACGCTGTGCCAAATTTCGTGCAAATCGAAAGATATTAAGGGACTTTGGTGCATCATTTACCTTAAATCGGACGAAAATATATATGGGAGCTATATCTAAATCTGAATCGATTTTCAGGAATCTTAACACACATCATTCTAGACCTAATTCATTACACTGTGCCAAATTTCGTGCAAATCGAAGAATATATGGGGACTTTAGTGCACCATTTACATTAAATCGGACGAAAATATATATGGGAGCTATATCTAAATCTGAACCGATTTTCAGGAAACTTAACACACATCGTTTTAGACTCAATTCAGTACGCTGTGCCAAATTTCGTGCAAATCGAAAGATATTAAGGGACTTTGGTGCATCATTTACCTTAAATCGGACGAAAATATATATGGGAGCTATATCTAAATCTGAACCGATTTTCAGGAAACTTAACACACATCATTCTAGACCTAAATCATTACGCTGTGCCAAATTTCGTGCAAATCGAAGAATATATGGGGACTTTAGTCCACCATTTACATTAAATCGGACGAAAATATATATGGGAGCTATATCTAAATCTGAACCGATTTTCAGGAAACTTAACACACATCGTTTTAGACTCAATTCAGTACGCTGTGACAAATTTCGTGCAAATCGAAGGATATATAGGGACGTGTGTGTCACCATTTACCTTAAATCGGACGAAAATATATATGGGAGCTATATCCAAATCTGAACCGATTTGCAGGAAACTTCACACACATCATTCTATGCCTAATTCATTACGCTGTGCCAAATTTGGTGCAAATCGAAAGATATATAGGGACTTTAGTGCACCATTTACATAAAATCGGACGAAAATATATATGGGAGCTATTTCTTAATCTGAACCGATTTTCACGAAATTTAACACACATCGTTCTAGACTTAAGTCAGTACACCGTGCCAAAGTTCGTGCAAAACGAAAGATAGAAGAACTTTGGTGCACCATTTACATTAAATCGGACGAAAATATGTATGGGAGCTATATCTAAATCTGAACCGATTTTTCCCAATTTCAATTGGGCTCGTCCTTGGCCCAAATAAGTGACCTACGCCAAATTTGATTCAATTCGGATTATAAATGCGACCTGTACTTTGTTTGCAAATTAACATCGACCGACAGACCGACGGACATGCATAAATCGACTCAGAAAATGATTCTATGCATATTCTCAAAAGGAACCATGTGTCTCTATCGTTTCCTTTTGCCTGTTACAAACATATGCACAAAGACATAATACCCTGTACCACAAAGTGGTGAAGGGTATAAATACAACTTGTACATTACCTCTCACAGAAAAAAATCAACGATTTAATAGATTTCCATTCATTCATATTCCATTTTTCCATATTGTACATGTACTTTTCCTAGAACACAAGTAAAAATTCTTATAATCATGAGAAAGCCTCCATTTTTCTAAAAAATGTACGCATTTCATTAATATTAAAACTATTTTCTTACTTCTCTCTACTTTACCTCTATTAGCGCTCATTTCTTCCTCTCTATCTTTTTTTGTTTTTTACAAACACACATGTATTCCTCTCAAGAAAAAACATTAACACCACCATTCGTTGTTAGGCTTGGTTTGTTTTGGTATCGTTCGCCGTCTCTCCCCACACTTGGTGGTTGTTACCTTTGCAACCGTTTGTTTGACTGTTACTCTGTTTACAACCTCCGCTCACTCGATGGTGGCTAGTTTTGCATTGGTGTTATAAAATTCGCATATGTAAATTCCAAATTATTTCGATATAAATGCCAAATGCAATATAATAAACAATAATGAATTGTGAATTTTTGTTACAATTTTGGTCTTTAGTGGTCAAGAAACCTACTTTGAGAACAAAACGAAAGCCGGCAATTTAATTGCCATTTTTTCAATTCTGTATTCTAACCCGAGGGTTTCATTAAGAGAACCTTTGTCAATAGAAGTAAATTTGTGAGTAATCTTGCAATAGAATCCTTCAGAAGTCTATTAACATGATATCTTTTTGAGGTCATCTTCAGATAGACTCTAATAGATAAAGCCTCTGGGAGTTTTCAAATATATTAGGTTAAGGAAAAATAAATCTATTATTTTTAAATGAACTATTGGACTTTATATAACATGCTTCGAAATGTCCGATTTGGGACTCCGTTTTGTTGTATGTTTTTTGCCATTTTAAAAGAAACTTCATAATGCCTCTCTCATAAAAGTCCTGCTCTCTATTTGCAAAAAAACTCTAGTAGTCGATTTTCACAATCCTCTCTAGATACAAATTGTTTATCATTAAAGAAATTTTGCAATGCAAGAAAAATATGATAATCGCTTTGTGCCAAGTCCGGCTGTATGGCAGATGCATTAAAGCTTCCCAACCAAGCTCCCGAAGTTTCTGGCGAGTCAATGTAGATGTGTGTGGCCTAGCATTGTCCTGGTGGAACACGACACCTCTCCTGTTTTCCAATTCTGCCTGTTTCTGGTCAATTGCTATCTTCAAACGGTCCTCTTGTTGATATTAGATATTGTTTTCGCACAGGGTTATCGTATGTGATCCATTCCTCATCTCCAGTCACCATCCGTTTAAGAAATGGGTCTATCTCATTCAGTTTGGCCAAGGCTTCGCAAATGGAAATTCGATCCATCCTATTTTTCTCTTAATTAGTGGGGCACCCAAATATTGAGCTTTTTTTGTATCCAATTTGTGTAAATAGTTTAAAACAGTTTTATGATCGATTTTTAGCTCCTGGTCGATGTTACGACTGCTAACATGCCGGTCAACTTCGACCATTTCTGCGATACCTCCTTGAGCCTTTACTAAATAAAAAGACTTTCTGTGGATTTTGGCAACTCAAAATTTTATTTCGGATTCATATTATTCTTCCTGAATTCTTCCTATGTTACTGTAACTTCTTCAAGTCATCTATACAAATAAGATCTTTGAGACATTTTAAAAGTTTATAAACGATATTTTACGACTATAATATCGTACTGTGGTGTTCTGTAGATAAAAAACGTTCTATCTTAATGTCCATTCAACACAAAAAAGAAGGCTCTATTCCTGAAAAAGAAGGCATATCTGTGTTCTTCCTTGGCTATTTGAAATTTAATAGGAAATGTCTTCGAAAGGATCAAGTCGGACACTCAACTCCTTTGTGCAGGAGACACCAGAAGGAGTGGACCCATTTGCAGGCTTTGATAAAGATATTGCAATCATCAAATTTTGAGATCAACACCAGCCATCAAAATAGATCCCAGGCACTTCCATATAGACTTCTAATGAGGCAAACAATAAAGAATTAATTAATTTAAAAATTCAATTATAACACATATGATACAATATATACATGTGAAAATAGACGTTTTAATAATGAAATTATTTTTTTTATATATTTTTTCGAAATATAATTCTAAAGGTCTGAGTTCAATTTAAATGCAATCATTATTAAATACATTTGAAGCGTTAATAGGTGTCTATCAGCAAATAAACAAAATACAGTGGTAAACAAAACTTGGTGAAATATATTTGTATCAAAAATGCATCCCAGTGTAATCTGTAAAACTTAGTAATATTCTGGCCATAACTGTGGTCTCTAGAACTACCAGAAAAGCAGACAAAAAATCACGCTTTTGGTCAATTAATATCAGGACAGAACCCCTCTAACGTCTAACGTCTAAGCAGAAAATGTAGGTCCTTTTTTTAATATAGACCTCGTATACAGCTCTCACAACATTTTTAAGATTTTATCATTGTATGACCATCGAAATGAGCTTTAATTTAGTATTAGAAGTTTTTAACGGGTAAAAAAAACTTATTTGTTGGCCTTGCTCCATTTAAAGTACTCCAACCGAAGTGATTGTAATTTGATAAGTCGTAAGACTTATGGGCGGTTAAACAAATCCTTTGAAGAACATTTTTAATTTCTATGTTGAAAGGATATTATAGCGTTGTGTAGCCCCAATAGTTGGCAACGCCCCGACATGTGTGTCCGTCCGTACGTCTGTCCATTATAATTGGTAAACCCGACACAGACCACAGTTATGAACTAATCGTCACGAAATTTTGCATATAGGACAGGTCCTGCCCAAACAAGCCCCTATTGTTTTTGGTAATGATCGGTAAATATTTAGGGGATCAAATGGACCAAAAACATTCTTTTTGACTGGTTTTTCTGGTCGCTCTAGAGGCTCTACAGGCTACAATTATGACCCGAGCACGACGAAATTTTACACGAGGAGGGGAATGTGGCCAAAGAATAAGCATGTCGGACCGGTCAATATTTAGCGGGTCAAATGAACCCAGAATTTGGTGTGAAAATGAAAAAAAAATTTTATTCTATGGCGTATTTATTTACTCCTGATGGACATCGACCCTAGATGTTGACAATATACCCAAGAGGAATGACTGACCTTTAAATTGAAATCAATTATATTAATGTATGTACTCAGCTGTGGGAGTCATGTCTAAATATTTAAAAGACATTAGAAGGAATTAAGGTCGCGCGGATCGCTTTGAATTTTTATTTGAAGTTCCGGTTATGGTCAAGGACATCGTCCACAATATTCGGTGATGATCACATTATATTTAGATGGTTAAATGGACTGAAAACGTTATTTTTCTGATTTTCTAGTCACTCTTGAGGACATTTTTATAAACCGAACATGACAAATGTTACACTGGGAACGAGATCTGACCAGCTAATTAGAATGGCTGTTTTGATAATTATCGGGTGATATTTAGCGGGTCAAATTTAGCGGGTCGGCCTCAATTTCAATAGGATTCGTCCTTGTGACCTATACCAAATTTATAAAGGGTTCCGCTACATTTATATTAAAGGTTTTAAGTGGTCGTACTTTGGCATTTCGTGTTCTAGAATGACGAAAAACATCTATGCACGAATCTTGGAATACAAGTCCATGTTTTGAGGAAAGCACCCCGCGCCATTTGTTTTATTTTCAATAGTTTATTCCCATGTTTCTCATAGCTCGCGTACAAAGTTCCCACATCATTTTCAGTATGTAGAAGGTGTTATCTCAATTTTGTTAACCTAATGTTTGTAATTTGGTATTTCGTTTTCTCAGAGGATAAATAACCTACTAGGTAACAATATAAGGGTCCCAACCGATTCAAGGTATTTTGTGTAGCCACCTCATGCCAGAAAGGTTCAAAAACTTTAACCCAGACTAAGTTAAGGTATTTTTATACCCTTCAACACATTGTGGTACAGGGTATTATGTCTTTGTGCATATGTTTGTAACAGGCATAAGGAAACGAGATAGACTCATGGTTCCTTATGCACGTCGCATTTATGATCCGATTTGAATGGAATTTGGCACATGTCACTAATTTCGCGCAAGGATGAACCCTATTGAAATTGGGAAAAATTGTTTCAGATTTAGATATAGCTAATATATATAGTTTCGTCCCATTTTAGGTAAATGCTGCACGAAACTCCCAATATTGGTCCGATTGAGACAACATTTTGCACAGCGTACTGAAACAAGTTCAAATTTATGTTTGCGAAGTTTTGTTGGAATCGGTTCAGATTTAGATATAGTTTCTTTCGATTTTATGTAAATGGAGCATTGACATTAAATTTTGCATAAATTTCAGATTGCTATGTGTATGGGTGGTTTTAATTTATTTCAAATATCTATGCACGCAGTTAATTTCGTCCGATTCCATTGGATATTGTACATATGAGCATCTCTTGTATGTACCCAAAATGGTGAAGGGTATCATATAGTCGGCCGACTTTTGAACTTTCCTTACTGTTTTTTTTTTTTTTTTTTTTTTTTTTTTTTTTGTTTTGAAAAACTTATAGAAATGATTAGGTATAACCGGAATGTAACCGGCTACCGGATATTACTGTAGTCTATACAAACCAGTTTACGTATTCGAATATACCTTAACATTTTATATTTTGCTATAAAAAATATTTAAATGAAAAATTATTAACAATTGATTGTAAATGTAATTAACATTATCTTATTTACAATTAAATTTTATTTGGCAATTCCCGTTTTTGTCTTGACGTAATTTAGATATTATCTCCAACGTTGTTTGGAGGTAAATGCGTCTATTGACACCTTTAATAAAATAATTAATTAATCCAATAAATTAATATTGATGCCAAATTAACCTAAAAATGTTATTATCAGGTTATGAGGGCAACTTATTGGATTTTATTTAAATATTCCCAGTAAATATATTTCTAATAAAAATGTCCAGATAACAAAATTTTTAAATACCTTCCTTCGTTAAAAGCATCGAATTTTTAAAAATGTTATAAAATTATAATATTTCAATTTCGCACCTCATCGTTACCTTTGATGAAGATTAATTTTTGGGGATTTTTTTTTCAATATTTAACCTTGTGAAAATATGTCACAAAGCTGCTGTATTTTAAACTTCTACAACAAAAATATTAACTATTTCGTTGCACAATGTAAACCTTCTTAATAAATATTCACGCATACTCGTATCCAGAGATGGCCTGTCAGAAACAGTGACTTAAATGACATACATTTCCAACGTATAATACATACGTCAGAAATGTCGGAAACCTACCCAAATCCATTAGGTTTTTGACAAAAAAGCTATTTCCATTAATCAATTTGGAAATTACACATGCTTTACTCAAATCCATAAAAAATTCAAAGTTTTCTTTTCAAAAAAAAATAGAAATTTTTATCAGTTCTAGTAAGGAATAGTCAGATATATATAAAAATAATAAAAATAATAATAATCATGGAAAAAACTGTATATGCTGATAATATTTAAATTAAGACATTAATTACATTTTAAACAGGTATATGCCTTTTTGACGTTTACACATTTTTGACAGTCGAAAACCTAAAAATTTGTCACACGGACCATCCCTGCTCGTATCTGTACCAGCAACAACGAACATTTTCAAAATTTTTTTTTAATATTTATTTTTTTACAGATCATTAACTCTAGCGTATTCGCGACTGTCTGTCGGTATGCAGAGGGAGTATCACCATGATCATGAACTTTATTTTGTTGTTACTAATTTTGTAGTTGTTGTTTTAGTTTTTGTTACCGCATTTTAAATGAAAGGAAATAACCTCTGTTAACAATGAGTGAGTTTTGGTTGAATATTTTGGGTGTGTTTGTATGTGTGTGCGCGAGGGTTTGAGACCGCTTTTTGCAATTTAAACTCGTTTGGCCGTTTTGACGGCAAATTATTTATCAGCTGAGATGTGTTGAATGGATGTTTTTGTCTCAATTTTTGTTGTTGTTGTTGTTTTTTTTTCGTATTTCTCGGTAATTTTTTGTGAACAATTTACGTTGGCTTTTTTGTTGTTGCTATTATTGTTGTACTTTTTTATTAGATGTCAAGTTCATATAAGCTGTCAGCATTGATTGTTTTTGTTTTTTGTGATTTTTTATTTTCACAAGGTAGATCGTCCAGCAAATTGGTTTGTTTATTCTCCCAAAGCTTTGTTTACAATTTTAGCCAAAAAAATACACTTTGCTTAAATACCTTTATTTTGCTTTCTGTATAATATTTCTGGAAGATTTTTTTAATGGCTGTCATAAAAATAAAACAAATAGAATTTGAATACTACGTTTTTTGAAAAGGTAAACGCAACAACGTTTACATTTGAATACTAAGTTAGGGAGGTTAAGCGGGAGTTTTGGGATGATACGATATATTGTCGGGTATTGTTTACAATGAACGTATAATAGTAATTTATAATACTTATTATTTGGAAATACAATAACCACAAATAAATAATATATCATTGCATTGTTATGTCGGGGACCAAAAATGTATCTTTTGTTACAAAAAGACCGTTCACTCATTGACGATACAAACGGACAGTTACAATGGAGCTTCCAAGTAACCCAACATTCCAACACATTGAATACATTTTTTTTATACCCTTCACGACACTTTGGAACAGGGTATTATGTCTTTGTGCATATGTTTGTATCATACCAAAGGAATCGAGATTGGCCCATTGTTCCTTTTGAGAATATGCATAGAATCACTTTCTGAGACAATTTACGCATGTCCGTCTGTCCGACCGTCCATGTATTTTTGTGAACAAAGTACATGTCGCATTTATTATCCGATGTAGATGAAATTTGGCACAGTTCACTTATTTGACTCCAGGACGAACCCTATTGAAATTGGAGAAAATCTGTTCAGATTTAGATATAGCTCCCATATATAGTTTCGTCCGATTTTATGTAAAGGATGCACCAAACTCCCAATATTTTTCCAATTGGGACAAAGTGTTGCACAGCACACAGAATCAGGTCCATACTTATGTATGCGAAGTTTTGTTGGAATCGGTTCAGATTTAGTATTGCTCCCATATATAGTTTCGTCCAATTTTATGTGAATTATGCACCAAATTCCAATTATATGTCCGATTGACACAAAATTTTGCACAGAGTACTGAATGAGGTCCAGACTGATGTCTGCGAAGTTTTGTTAAAATCGGTTCAGATTTAGATATAGCTCCCAAACTCCCAATATATGTCTGATTAGATCAAAATTTAGCATAGCGAATGCAATTGAGGAAAACATGTTTTTTCATAAGGTTTGTTGTAATCGGTTCAGATTTTGATATAAGTCTTATATATATATTTTCGTTCGATTTTATGTAAATGGTGCACCGAAGGGCCTATGTTTGTTCGATTTATACGAAATTTAGCAATTTAAATTGTATATAGAGTGATAACAAATCACAAATGGTCTATATAACGATTGTCAATTAGGTCCATGTGTTTATATATAGTTCCCATACATAATTTTACTCGATTTCATACAAATGTTACACCAAAGAATGCATGTCTTCCCGTTCGATATGCAATTTTTCATTGATTTCAGAATGGTATATGTATAGGATTTTTTTTAATTGAATCAAATATCTATCTAGATAGCACATTAAGTTTCGCCCGATTCCATTTCAATGGTCCTCAAATGGTTCTATGTCTGTGGTGGTGAAGGGTATCATATAGTCGGTCCCGTCCTACTTTTGAACTTTCCTTACTGTTTTTTTTTTTTTTTTGTAGAGATTATTTATGCCATAGAAAACTTCAATACAATTAGAACTCAGATGGATTCGATATATTTTGGAACCAATATAGACTATATCGGGAGAAAATTTTCTAGCAGAACTCCATATAGCATATTCAATATTCAGTTTCTATCAAGTTGGACCTATTTTGGAAACGAGATAGATATGGAGTCTCTTTTGGGAATGTCCATAGAATCACTTTCTAAATAGATTAATGGATGTCCTTCTGTCCATGTTAAATTGTAAAGAATACCGGTCGCAATAATTATCCTCATGATATGAAATTTGACACAGCTCACTTATTTGGCCGATTCCTTGGAATAAAATTTTATGTCTTTACCAAGCTTTTGGCATAAAGGTTGTTCCATAAGCCGAGCTTAAAAAAGATTTCCAAGCACGTCAGTCTTGTGCGCTGCTCATCCAATTTGAAAGACCATGTTCCGAGATGTTGTCTTCTACTTGATATTTCCATCGAGTTCGTGGTATTCCCCTTCTGCATGAATCATCACTTGGCTCGCTTTTATATGCCATTTGAGCTGGGGCATGATCATCCATTCTCACAAAATGGCCTAACCAACGTAGTCGCTGCAGCTCGATAAGCCTGGTTATGTCGATGTCCGAGAATAGATGGTACAGCTCATGGTTCATTCGACGACAATATTCACCGTAGACCCAGACCCAGGCCAATCGATCTTCCGGAGGATTTTTCTCTCAAACACTCCAAGAGCTACCTCACCTGCTTGCGTAAGTACCCATATAACAACACGGGTTGTATCAGCATCTTGTAGAGTGTGAGTTTGGTCTGGCGAGAGGTGGCCCTGTTTCTAAACTGCTTACTTCAAAACTGATGTCACTTGTTTTATTTATGGCGGTACCAAAGTATATAAAATCTTTGACTACCTCGAAGCTGTAGTTCTCATTTTTTAACAGTTGGTCCGAGTCTACTGGACGTCTCGCGCGTTGATACCGTCAGCTTGATCTTCTCGCCATTAACTGCCAGACCCACTTTAGCCGACTCCTCAATTTGTTCAAAGGTCTCTGTTACCGCTCTCAATGTTCGACCCATTATGTCGATGTCATCGGCGTAGGTGAGTACCATGTGTGTTTTTTCTGTTCACTTTTGCCTCTCGTATGACTTTTTCAGCAGGATGTTAAAAAGGTCACTCGACAAATTGTCACCTTGTCTGAATCCGCCTTCGGTATAAAAGAGCTCCGAGAGATCATTTCCAACTTTAACTGCTGATCTTGCTAGTTAAAGATATCCTGCATAGCTGAATTAATTTTGCAGTGATACCAAACGCAAACATGGCTTTAAACCCCTCAGATAGGGCTGTCGAATGCGTCTTCATAGTCGACGAATAGGTGGAATGTGTCGGTACATTCCACCTATTCGTGTGTTTTCGTGGGTCTTTGAAGGGGTTTGGCGCAGAGTGAAAATCTAATCAGTGGGGGATTTACCTGCTCTGAAGCCGCGTTGGTATGGTCCAATAATTGGCACATATGGTCCTTTATAGTTGGCACATATCTTGTCTCCCTTTTGTGTACTTTTTACTATAACCCCGATATAAAGGTACATCCCAAATTTTGGGGAGGATGGACAAGTTCTTCCACCGAAATTACTGTAATTTGGTAGTTTCGGTTCTCTCTGTGTACTAAATCGTCCTGTCAAAAATTATCAATATTGGTCCACTATTTAAGGACAACCCTTATATGACGGTACCTCTAAAATTTCGGTATTTTGGGAAGTTTGGACACGTTTTTCTGCCGAATTGAATGTAATTTGGTATTTTGAATTATCATTGGGTGTCAAATCTCACAAGAATATTTGGCAATTCTTTGGGGTAATCCCCATATAATATATTCGGTAGATTGAAGCTTTTGAGCATGCTTCCAATTTCGTATTAGAGATTCTCACTAAGCAGAATAATCTTCTTTATTCGGTATTTCGGAAAGTTTCGACATGTTTTTCTTCCGATTTGAATCTAGTTTGATTTATTAAATTCTTATTCAAAAAAGGTAAAATTTCCACTCACTCGAATGTAACTAGTTTGTCATTCCATTATTTCTTTATTTCAGACACTCTGCATTGGTATTACAAAATTCTCATATATATTTTCCAAATTATTTCGATACAAATGCTAAGTACAATATATCAAACAGGAGTTGATACAAACAACAAACCCAACCGAATGTTTAACATTGGATATGATTTTTCTAATGACGCAGAACATGAACATATAAGTAAATAAGAAGACAAGAGACAAGCAAAACAACGAGAAAAAGAATCAAAATAGAAAAATTAAAACGACAAACAGTTGCTGTGCAATAGAAAACCGCCACCACCACCAACTTTAACTGATGATCTTGTGCCACTTAAAGTTATCCTGCATAACTGTATTAATTTTGCAGGAATGCCGAAAGTAGGCATGGCTTTAAACACCTCTTAACGGATAGGGCTGTCGAATGCGGCTTTGTAGTCGACAATTAGGTGGTATGTATCGATGTGTTTTTCGTGAGTCTTTTCCAGGATTTGGCGCAGAGTGAAAATCTGGTCAATGGTGGATTTGCCAGGTCTGAAGCCGCATTGGTATGGTCCGATGATGTCATTGACCATTGGCTTCAATCGTTCACACAGCACACTGGATAGCACTTTATATTCTCATCTACTGGAGTGAATCTGGAGACAAGGTCTTTTATTCTCCTGTTAACCATAAATCCGCAGCCAAATTCATGTCCCGTTTCATGGCAGTTATAATACCGGGCGTAATCGTCTGATTTACTTGGGTTTTCCGAGAGTGGGCAACTAACCCGACGCCTCAACCCATTTTTTTGTAGTTCTTAAGGGTGATTTCGCGGCACATGTTAACTCACTATTTCATCGGGTGATGAGAATAGCTCCCCAGGTGGCACCGCGGAGAGGTCAGTGTCCACAATTAAGATGAAAGAGGGACCAAGATAAAATTGGACTTCGCCATGTTAAAGCCAATCAGAGCCGTTGCTTGGTATCTATCATCCCCTACGCCTCCCATTATTATTATACACAATTTGATATAAATATATACAAATTTTTCACCAACTTATACTAGTTCACTAGACTGTGATTATGACAACAGTGAACTAGTTCGTTAGTTCATTTCAGCATTTATGATTCACGCTAGGTCAGTTGCTCATTTTGGTTATAAAATAGTTTTTCAATACTTCAGTACTCATGTTTACGTTCCGAATCGATCACTGGCTCTACAAATGTCCATTAATTCTGTAGACTTTTCCTAGTCCAACAATATTCCATTAATAATTCCCAAATGTCTATCTCATAACACTCTAGGTCTTTGTTTCCTATTTCATTAATACCATGGCTGAATTTTAGGTAATTGTCCATTACAAACCATTTCCGTGTCTTGTTTCAATTATAATTATAATATATATTATTTTTTTCGAATTTTTAATGACAATAACAATTAAAGAAGAAATGCACTGGCACTTAAGTATGTCATTTTTGCTGACTTGCAGCAAAGAAAAATAAATCTTTTCCTACAACATTTGAATTGGAGTGGAACCACTTGTTTGAGTTGCAAGTTGTAGGACGTTGAGGTGTGAATTAGTTTTGTAATGAAATTGCAGTTTATTATTTGTTAAATTGCTTCAAAACGCAAACGCAATATTTTGTTTTTAACATTCAACATTGCAATACTACACTCAAGGAAAAATGTTAGTAATGGTTATACCAATAAGTCCATTTATTTCAAATGGACTTATTACCTTATTACCGCGACAACAGTTGTCACACTACTCAAGACCTAGTTAATATTAAGGAACAAACCGAAAAGGATCGAACTGATATAGAATCGAACAACTCTAAAATTTGAACATCATTACCACTGTAATAGGTTTCCATAGAAACATATTTCATGGCTAATTTAATATCCCGTTTACACACCATCTTTTGTCACTTTTCCCCTCTGTCTTTGTGGCACCCTGTATTTTTCACACCATATTTAATCGTCGTCAGAACATTAAAAAGTGAAATGCGTTGTCCCAAACTGTCCATGTTTGGGAAATTTGATTACAATTGGCGTCATGACAGATATCAACTGTCACCGCATTAGTCACGTAATTGATGCCACCAGACCCGGCATTTGCTTGTATAACCATGCCAATACACAGCTATATGCCAATTTAAAACAACGTCCAAACAAACACTCAGTTTTACATTTTGTTTATAAGTAACTATAGGTTTGAGATTATTCCATTATCGTTCCAGTAAATGTGTTGTTTTCTTTAATTTTGTATATAATTGGACAATTTTAATTAAGGGCACAAAGCCAAGGTGATTTTTATCTCCGCTGAATCATAACCGCAATGAAGGTGTCTAGTTAGTTGGTGTTTTAAATAGTTAACTAAGGGCAATTAACTAGAAAAAAAGACTAGGGGTGAAAGATCATTGATTCTGTAGTATTTATAATTCGTGGAAAGATATACATATATTTACATACATGTAGTGAATGCCACGGAAACATCGGGCAGTTAAAAATATAACCTATACAAGTGTCAAAGTGCGCGCAACTTTGTTTGCAATATTACTGTTTAACAAATAAAAGCGTAGCTAAGTTCAGCATCTAACTCCACTAATATTATTGCGGACTGACCTAAAAAGTGGGCCGATACCATTTTCTATACCAAACATCCTAGGAGTAGTAACAATATATGTGTATAATTTCAAAACTCTAACGTAAATATGCCGTCAAGAATATACCCTATAGGGTCTTCGCTGAATATTTGGAGGTTTTGCAAACTGAATGACAATAACAATATACATTCCACTATATGGTGGATATTAATATATTTCAAACACCAATTGGCGCCCAATGTGGGTTACAATTTTAGCGTTATATAAGAAAAATTGTACTAAAAGATAAATAGTATAAAAACGGTTGACATATATTAAAGGTATTCAACATTGGGCATGATTTAAAATCCGCATGACAATTTTTTGTTAAGAAAAATTATTTAATTTCAACAACGATTTTTGAATATAAGGATTAAAAAGTCAAATAACATATGGCGCCCAACATAAACCACAATTAATAAGTCTCTAATGCAGTACAAACCATTAGTGGCTAGGATATTAGTAATGACCAAGGGTTGAAAATAAAGTACATATATTCTTTTGTTCAGGGTAAAATAAGTAAGTACATCTAGCGAAGTCCCTCCATCCATCTATCCCCGTAATGAATTGGGAAAAGGGTGCTGAAATTTTGCGTAGCGTTGTGTTTGTCTGCAAGAAGGTCAAGTTCGAAGTTGGGCGTTGAAAATTTGCGTAGCGTTGTGTTTGTCTGCAAGAAGGTGAAGTTCGAAGTTGGGCTTTACCGATCCATTGTAAGGTATAGCCGCCATATAAGAGACCTCTCAATTTTCGGTATAGTATATGGGTAACAATTATTCCATACAACTGTACCCCCAAATATCCGGATCTTGAAAAATGTTGACAAGAGTTTCGATCGAATCGCCTTTAATTTGGTATGTTGGGTTCTTAGTGGGTACCAAATCCTAAACCCAAAAATTATAAATATTGGTCCGATATTGTGTGTAACCCCTATATAAGGGTACCCCCAATGTTCGGTATTGTGGGGTATATTTGGTATATTGGGTTCTTTTTGGATACAAAATTTCCCCAAATTGGCTTTAATTCACTCCTTTAAAAATTATAGATATACGTCAATTTTTTCGAGTAGCCTCATATAAGAGTAGCCCAAAATTGGCTGTAATTCACTCCTTTAAAAATTATAGATATAGGTCAATTTTTTCGAGTAGCATAGAATCACTTCCTGAGTCGATTTACTTTGGCACAGCGTAATGTATAAGTTCTAAAATGATGTGTGCAAAGTTTCGGTTCAGATTTAGATATAGCTCCCATATTTAGTTTCGCCCGATTTTAGGTAAATAGTCCACTAAAGTCCCTGGAAATCTTTTGATTTCCACGAAATTTGGCATATCGTACTGAATTATGTCTAGAATGATGTGTGCAAAGTTTCGTGAAAATCGGTTCAGACTTATATATAGTTCCGATATATATTTTCATCCCATTTAAAGTAATTGGTGCACCAAAGACCCTTTATATCTGTCGATTTTCCCGAAATTTGGCATAGCGTACTGATTTGGGTTTATAATAATGTGTGCTAAGTATCATGAAAATCGGTTCAGATTTAGATATAGTTCCCATATATAGTTCCGCCCGATTTTAGGTAAATGGTGCACCAAAGTCACTGGAAGTCTTTTCATTTTTCATAAGGTTCGATAATGAACTATATATGAACAATTTAGGCCCAGCCCCTGTGTTGGAGATACCAGAAGGAGTGGACCGATATTCCCCATCTTCGAACTTGAACTAAGTTTGGAAGAAATAATAAAATGGCCAAATGATGAAATTAAAATTTTCTGAAACAAATTTGATCCAAAGAAACATGGGGTCTAGAACGAATATTTCGATGAGGCACATTTTCACCGTGTCAAAGTGTATACACCCTCATTAGCCATATGGCTGAGGGTATAATTATCCATTAAAAATTTCTGAAATTTGCATTATGGGTAACATAATCGGTTTGTAGAAATGTCGGTATAGGTCCAATATTTTCATTTCAAGTCCCTGTCTATCTATGGTGGAGAGTATCCAAAGTTCGGCCCGGCCGAACTTAACGCTTTTTCACTTGTTTATATTAACATAGTTATATGATTTGTTCCGTGTTTGGGTTTGTTTCTAAGACTCATTTGTAATCATTTCATCTGCGGAAAATGCGAAAAAAACTAGAACATAAGGTTCGATAATTAATCTTTTAGGCCTAGCCCCTGTATGGGAGGTACCAGAAAAAGTGAACCGATATTCCCCATGTTCGAACTTGAACTATTTTGGAAGAAATAATAAGATGGGCAAATGTTTAGAACCATAATCGGTTTGTAGAAATGTGGGTATAGGTACACTTTTTGGTATGTTCCCTATATACCTGTCAGTATATCTATGGTGGAGGGTATCCAAAGTTCGGCCCGGCCAAACTTAACGCTTTTTCACTTGTTTATATTAAAATATTTATATGATTTGTTCCGTTTGTTGTGGTTGTCCTCATATGGTCGTATTCTACGATAATATGGAGGATAGTCGTTATTCGAAATAGTCAGTTTTTACCCTACAAAGTATGGAATTCTAAGGTGATTTAGCCATCTGTTGTAATCATTCTGCCTTCTAAATATATCGTGATAAAAAAACTTAAATCTGACGATAATGAAATATATCGGCCAGGATTTAAGGATACAAAACTAAAATGTTGGGTTCGAGATTGACATATATCGGTCACATAGCCCTCATATAGCCCTCATATAATGATAACCCTAAATATTCGCTAATTCCTGCACTATGCATAACTTGCCAATCTAAATTGCAGTAGTTTGAGGATTATATACCCTACCATGCATTATTAGTGTCAGTTCACGTTTAGGGTTTTCATATTTTGGGAAAAATCCTCATTAAAAATAGCTGAAATTTGTATTGTATTATCGGTATAGGTCCACTTTTTGGTATGTTCCCCACATTTTCATTGCAAGTGTCTGTCAGTATACATATGGGGGAGGGTACCAGGCCGAACTTAACGCTTTTATCACTTGTTAATTTTACATCGCTCCCATACAAAGGTCTTACGCTTAATTTTCGGTACGTAGATTTTTCTAGTGTACTTTGGTTTTTCATTTTTCCCACATAAATTAGCAGATAATTTACAATAACAAGTCACCATATAAGGTTCCCCAACTCTTGGGAGTAGGCATAGGCATACTCGATTAGTCCTCGTGTTAGTTTTATGGGGTTTATTCTAGCTAAGTAGTAGCCTGTCCTAGGCGAAGGGACTGCCACCTATCGTTGTCTAGAAACAGCGCCTACTTGCATTTCTGCAACGTGTTGGTTCTTTGCTTATTTAGGGTCCACATGCACAAAAACATGTTATATTTTTGAAGAATCTAAGACAATATCTAACTGTTCATTTTTCTGCTTTTTACTCAAATCCGTCGACATGCGCAATTAATTCTATCCACACACACGTTCTACATTTATGACCCATATCGTTCGTTCACTTCACAATCCAGTAACAAAAAATCTGGTCGAACATGCCAATGCAAATAACGTCAATAAAATTAACAACAAATAAAAATTTGTTTGTTAACAATTTCTTTTGTCTTTTAAATATATCCATAAAATAATGAAGAATACTTCAAATATTCTCAACAACAATAACAACAAAGAATTAACAAAAAGACAAAAAGTAAGTGGAATTCCTCAAACTAAGATTTGAAAAAAAATTCAAATAACAAAAGCTATGGTGGACCACAGTTTATCTTTTTCACAATTGGTTTTAGTGCTGCCTTGGCTATTTTCATATTCATAAATCTAAAACATAAAAAACCGGAAGAGTATTGAGATTTTTTGTTTGGCTATACGCGTGTCTAAAGTCAATAACAATGTCTGAGCCAAATGAATCAAAGCAGCCAAGCACAAAACCAGCATCTGAATCTGATTTGTTTGTCAGTGCCATCTCCAATACAGCAGTCTCCTCAAGTTCGTCCCAAGATATGAAGCAAACAAAATCCGATGTGTTTGCCAGTCCCATTTCTGACACACCTAATGATTCTTTGGATTCCCCTCAAATATCTAACAAGGAAGTAAATTTAAGCACAAACAATGACGAGCAATTGAATTTTACAAAAATCCCAAAACAATCTTCCCATACGACCAAAGATCAGTCCATACAAACACAAGAAATATCTTTGGAATCAATTACCTCCACCACCACATTCAATGGCGAGGAAGATGAAGAAACTCAAATATCAATTCAAAATATTAGTTCTGAGAATTTTCAAAACTCTTCTCTATTACATGAAAGCAATTTATCATTGGTTGATATACATGAGGAATTTCATCGCCGTACCATTTATAGTCCTCCCCAAGAGGTTCAAACTTTTACTTCACAACAATTTCACAATCGTAATAGGCGTGTCAATTTACCATTGCGCTATAGTGTTGACTATCATCGAATGGAACAACGGTACTCACCGAGAACATTGGCAGAAATCTACGATGATGAGTTGTTTAGTTACTACGATAAACATGGTGAATCGACTCGCATCAAAATTAATCACAAAGAAGGGGTAATGTGCTTAACAAAAAATTTTCATTTTTAGTTCTCCAAAATATTTGGTTCATAAGTAATTCACAAGCTCATTATTATAGCTACTGAACGTACAACTACAAGTTCGATTGTTCATTAGTTTTTGATTAGTAATAGTTTTTGATAGTAACTCGGTTCTATAGTTTTCAACTCAGTTCAATAGTTTTCAACTAGTTTCTTACCTCTTACAAAATACCTAGTTCTTTACTGTATGTCATGTTATATCTTACAGTAATATTTCCTTATCTTCAATTGCTTTAATAATAGTTCATTTTTACCAGCTTAGTATTAAATGTATTTCTCTAGCTCACTATATGTTTGAATTGTGAGGTCACAAAGGAACTAGTTCAATTGAACGATTTCTTTAAGCGAATGTATAAATTAGGTTAGTCTATAAGTTCATTTTGGTTCATTAACTGAACGAAATATTCATCATATTTCTCAAGAATTCAAACAGTACTTAAAAACTGTAGAAATCAAAAATCTATTAACGAACGATTGATTAAGGAACTAAGAATGAAGGAACTAGTTCAGTCACATGCACTGAACTATAAAAAGTGCTCTTTTAAATGAACTCTAAATTCTGTAATTATTCAGTGACTGATTAGATGTGTAGAGTTTTCTGTTGACAGTATCCCTGCAACTAGTTGCAAAACGCACTAATGGTTCCTTTTCAATATTAATTCTGTGCCTAGTTAATATTATATATGTACAATACTAGGTTCTTGACAAATTAATATTTTTACTAGTTTTTTCCCTTATTCAAAAGTACCTAAGTTCTCAAGTTTTTCACAAGGACACTTATTGTTCATCAGCTGATAAAACATTCCTTTGGTTCACTTAATGAACCAAACTCACGGACGCAACCTTCTTTCCCTTTTACATATGCGTCTTGTTATACAATAAGTCCTTTCTCACTAGTAGCTCCACATCTCACTACCTCAGTCTGGACCCCTTAGAGTTACCAATTTAACAGTGTGTGTCTGGTTCACTAGTTCCTAAACTGATACGGTTCACTTCTTCACTATTTGAACACTTAAAATTTCCTACCTGGTTAATATAGCATCAGTACAAGCATAGTTAATTTTAGTTCCCAAAATCAAACTTATTACATTGTAGTTCTCCCGCCTATTAATGACATCCACCATTGTAACTGTTTCTTCCCTAGAACTCTACTAGTTTCCTGTCTTAATAATAATTGTCCAATTATCCACTCTAACTTTACAGTTCCCCAACACACAAATAATTCTTCTGTTCACTAGTTTCAGTTCAATATTTCCCCATTTCTAATAATTCTTCATTAAATTTTATTTTACAATATTTCCATACTTAACTGACACTAGTGACTCACGGATCGATCTTTCTGGTTCATTTTCTAGAAAGAAACTAGTTCCTTCGCTACTTATAGTTCCGTATTATAGATAATTCATTTGAATGTTTTTTTCGTTAACATATTTCCGTGTTGACTTTTTCAACTAACGGGCTGGACCTAGTTCCGATCGTTGTTCCTCGAAATAGTTCGAATGAACCAGTTCGTTTCCGGATCTGGAAAAGTTCGTAGACGAATAGTCTCTATAATTCTCCGGTCAATTCCCCAATTCAGAGGAAACCTGATTTTACAATATTTACTACTTCGGTAATTTCCCCTTTCTCGGAATAGTCCATATCTCAGCTCACTTTTTTCCTCCTCTGAAAAAATTCATAGACAAAGAATCTGTAAAAATCAATAATTCCCCTGTTAATGCCCCAGTTCAGAAGCAATTCCCCAAATCTACAATATTTTCTGTCACTTAATCTATATTGCTATATTTTGTTTCCTACCTACGCAGTTCTATTTCGAAAGATAAAAACCGGAGTATCTCAATTTTTTACCACTGATAGTACTCTAAAATAATACAAAAAGTATTAAGGGTGAATTGTAAAAATGTAATTGTGTTTCATTTATTTAAGATTTTAAGTGACCCCGGAATGCCCACATAACATTTACCCGGACACATAAACTAATTATGTGCTAACCCTTTGGTTCACTAGTAATTCGACACTTCGTAATCCAACTCTAACTGTAACGACAAGTTTCCTCCGGCTGCTGAGATATGCTCGCGGGGGCAGGGTTCATCACAGAAAATTTATATTGAATTGATCGAGAGTGAAAAGATTTAGAAACATAAACTGACACATAAATTCCATATATTTACATTCTTAAAGTCTGCAACGTCTGGATCGGTTCTGCTACTGATCCAGTACGCCTGTTGGTTCACATAGAACTGAAGACGAAGGAAGGAGGAATTGCTGATTGTTGCGATCTGGAAGAGGCTCTGGTCCCTGCTGCTACATTCGATATCTTCGACATTTTTCAAGGTTTCACTTTTCTTTAAAGCCAACGACGGTTCTTTATTCCGGTTTGTTTGAAATGACATTTCTTTAAAGAAAGGCCCACCACGGCTCTTTATTTCAGTTGGGTTAAAATCACTTTTCTTTGGATAAAGATCAACAGCTTTATTTCGATTGGGTTAAAATCATTTTTCTTTGAATAAAGGCCAACGACGGTTCTTTATTTTGGTTTGTTTGAAATTACTTTTCTTTGGAGAAAGACCTACAGCAGCTCATGATTTCGGTTTGTTTAAAATCACTTTTCTTTGGAGAAGGACCCACGACGGCTCTATATTCCTGTTGGGTTAAAATCACTTTTCTTTGGATAATGGCCCACGACGGTTCTTTATTTTGGTTGGGTTAAAAACACTTTTCTTTGAAGAAAGGCCTACTACGGCTCTTGATTTCGGTTTGCTTAAAATCGCTCTTCTTTGGTTAAAGACCAACCAGGGCTCTATTTTCGGTTGGGTTAAAATCACTTTTCTTTGGAGAAAGGCTCCTGATTTCGATTTGCTTAGAATCACTCTTCTTCATAAATACGGTTCTTTATTATGGTTTTATTAAAATCACTTTTCTTTGTATAAAGCCCCACGACGGTTCATAATTTTGGTTTGCTTCAAATAACTCCTCTTTGGATAAAGACCAACGACAGCTCTTTATTTCGTTTGGATTAAAATCCCTTTTCTTTGGAGAAAGGCCCACCACGGCTCTTTATTTCAGTTTGCTTAAAATCGCTCTTCTTTGGATAAAGACAGCTCTTTATTTCGGTTTGCCTAAAATCACTTTTCTTTGTATAATGACATGTATTATTTCGGTTTGTCTCTCCCAGTCGACTTCCCCACGTCATTTGAAATTATGATGAAAATATATCACCTGACAATAAAAATCATTATCTCATTATTATAACATCATTCTAAAAGCAGGTCTTATGTCTATGTAAAAAATTATATACAGCCTTATTCTGAATGTCAATTCCACGTGAATTTACTCGCACTTCCCCTTCGTCTTATTCTGAACAACATTTTTGTGTGAATTTTTCGCATTCTCGCTTTCGCCTTATTCTGAATGAAGTTCGAAAGCGAAAAAATCCGCTTTTGGGAAAAATTAGGTATTCTGGATTACAGGGAGTAGGAGAATGAGATGAAATTTTGTGCGAAATTTTTCGCTAATAAATTCAGAGTTGACTACAAAAACATAAGTAATAAATATTTTTATGAAAAATATTAACACAATACTTATTCTATGACGATTTAGAATATTATAAATGATAGTAAGCAAATATATGTGGAAAACAGCAAATAAAATGCCTTTGGAAATCCTATTGATAATGATGCCTGCTGAACCAAATATTGCCAAGGAATGTATAGAGGTAATAATGAATATTTAAGTCGAGTTTGATGCATTTTGAAGGCGAAAAACAGACATTTTGGGTGAGGATCTGTCTCTCAAGAAAAAAAATTATAGAAAAACCAAATTTGCCTAATGAGCCGCTTAACAGTGAAAAACTTAAATAAAAATTATGAAACAACACAAAAAAAAAACTACAAAAAATATTTTTTTTTCAAAATTATCGTTTGTATTATTTGAAGGAAGAAATAAAGGAGTAGGAGAATTACAGGCCACTTTAAGAATTTGGAGAGATAAAATATCGAAATTAAATAAAAAGGCACACAATTATGTGCCTGTTTTTTTGCCATCATAAAAAAATGTTATTTTATTTGTAATCTATTGTAGTTGTTGTAACAAATTGCATCAAAACAATGAACAGCTGTTTCACATGTCATATTGTAGGTTGCCATATTTTCAAACTTTAATTAATTTTCTTTTAATTGCAAAGCATTTATAAAGCAGATTCTCGATATTTCACATTTGTATTATTATAAAGTTTAAACAACAATAACAAGTAACAATTTTTAATAAAATAATCAATAAATAAAATATTGAAAAATATTACACAATTAAATTACAATGGGGCAACACACATTACAACTTAAATTACAATATGGCAACACACATTACAACTTAAATTATAATATGGCAACACGAATCTTTTTTTCAACCACCATTTTCGAAAACTCGAATCCGCATCTCGCATTTTTTGCGTCTCCCTATTCATTTAGAATAAGGCGAGAATGTGAAAGCGAAAATTTTTGTACATGCGAGATATCTCCCAGCGAATATCCAGAATAAGGCTGATAATTGATTAAATAATTTCGTTACACAAGAAAGAAGGCCTAGAGGGCTTCCAATTAGGGATAAGTAAATCGATTTTCGACTAATTGATTAATCGACTTTTTGTATTGAAAAGTCTAAAAGTCGAAGTCGACTTTTGATCTTTGAGAAAATCGCAAAGTCGACTTTTCAAGATCGACTTTTGGTTTTCTTTAGAAATACTTGGTTGATTATCACAAATCCGAAATTGCCCAAAAATTACTCATTCCAGAACTTTATTTCATCTGTTGACAACAATTCTTATAAAAAAAAATTAAATTTTTAGTCAATTTTGATTTAGTTGGTAAAAGTCGAAAATCGATTTTGAACAGGTTTGACAAAATCGAAAGATCGAAAAGTTGACTTTTTAGTCAATGGCAAAAATCGAAAAGTCTAAAAATCGACTTTTTGATCAGAGGCAAAAATCGAAAAGTCTAAAAGTCGACTTTTGGGCTCGACTACGTATCCCTACTTCCAATAGTTATTGATATAAGGCTTAATATAGTAGGCAATTTTCCAAAATAAAATTTTTAACTTAAACAGTTCTTATAATTACTAAAAGTTCGCCCTTTTCACGACTTACTAAAAGTTACACAGCATTCATCGCGAATGTAATGATAGTGTAATTCGATACTGCTCCTTCACTGGATTTTCCAGAACTTTTTCAGACTTGAACTCCCCAGGAGTAAATGTGTAAATGCTATTTATTCGTTATTTTTTAATTTGGCCCATTAATACTACGTATAAGTGTAACTAGTTAATTTGCGCTTCCTCCTTTAGTACCCCAAGTGCCTCAGCTCACTGATCGTTCTCTTGCTTTCAAGTACTTGCTTTCTTAAAAAACATTTCAATTTACCCTATTTCCAGATACTTTGTTGCATTCTTACCGGTCTGGCCATTACATTGTTAGTATTAATTGCAATTATGTTAACCTTATCCGTGGAACCCATTGTTCGAATCATAAAAGCTCTCGTCAATCCAATGGAGTCGCAGAGCAGCAAGAAGGTCATTTAAATAAATCTACAGATTATAATCTTTAAATTATCCAATATTAAATCTTCTCAAATTGAAATTCTGTGGCTAATAAAGACATTGTAATTGCTATCAAATTGACCTGGCATTTGGCAAACGCAGAACTTGCTGTCTTGTGGTCAATTACAAGAACTCCATTACCTTGGCACTGTTCTCGAATGCAATATGAATGCATTGCATTCGGAAAACAGCTGCACTGATAGATGTGCGAAATTTTGTTGGATTTGTTTTTAACGATTTTTTGTGTGTTTAATTTTGTTGCTTAGATTTTAAGGAATTTTTTAAACTTTATTGTAAAACTAATTTATAATTGAATCATAAATAATAATTTATTGTTTTTTATTGATCATTACAGGTATGTTTCCTTTTTGCCATATTTTTTTATGAACCAGCGTAAGTTATCCTAAGTTCCCTTAATATTTAAAAACCCCACTTCCTTTACCCGACATTGAACTACGTGACCACTGAACATGCTTCCCTTTATTTCATTTAGAACAAAACCTCCCTGTCGTCAAATGAGTAGCTAACTACAAAAAAAACCAATTTAAAGTTAGCTGGTATAGACTGGCTACAAAGCCACTACTACGCAATGCAAAAGAAATGTATGAAAATATCGGCGATCGGCCACCAACGCCGTTCAATTTAAACGGCGTAAATTTTAATGTACGCCTTGGAAGTGTAATTTTGTAAACAACAAATCCCGCGTTTAATTTGTCGATTGAAAGTCGTTTGTTTGTTTGTGAATAAAGTTTTGTGATTTTATCTAAAGTTTTACAGTGAGTTTTTAATTAAATGTAATAAATAATGTGGTTAAATGTAATGTGGTTTGAACACACAATTTTTTTAATACAGAAGAAAAAAAGAAACATGAGAAGTGCGAGTAAACGACATTTGAGGCGGAAAATAATCGTAACGACTATGTAAGTTTCCTAATAACATTTCTGATTTTGTTTATGTATCCATTAAATGATTTCTTTTTACTCCACAGATAAATACAATGAAAACCATATTGAGAGGACGTTTGCCAAAAACCCTCACAGGGATAATGGCAAATAATTTGTGCATGGACATAAATTTAAAGGGAATCCATGGAAAAAAACGTTTGAAGGACTTTCCTTATTTTTATGGTGTTCTAACAGGTAAATTTGAAAAAATATATATGATTTAAATCTAAAATCATGTACACATTTTCATACATATTTCTCATTTAAACAGATGCCTGCCGATCCCTTGGCTCTGAGAATGTAGATGCGGATCTACGCAACGCCCTAAAAATAATCAAGAAGCGTTGCATCCACTCTAAGTGCATCAAGAACAAAATAACTAAAACTAATAATTAATTTAATATTTTTAACAATTTTTTTATTCAAAATACAAATGTGTAAACTATTTTTTTTACATTCCTAAGATTTTTAAACCCAATTTTATTAATTTTATTTTTATTATTAAACCGCAAATGTTCAAAATATTTATAAAAATCTTTGTGATAAATGATGTGATCCTTGTTATGTTTTTTATATTAATAAATTGTTGTTTTATAATAATGTAAATTTTTAAACCTCGTTTTATTTCAGCAAGATACAAATAGTGGCTTTTCACCTAACGTGCAAAAAACTAACTTTTCTCTGACTACAATTTGACTTACAAATAGTTAGTTTAAAAAAATTAACTGAAAGCGTATTTAAACAAGTAGATATATAGCTAACTGCAAAAAGTTAACTATAAGTTAACTGCTGGATAACTGACTATAAAGTTAACTGAAAGTAGTGCAAATTCGGACAATTGACTACTTCGTAGGACATCACAATGTAAAAATAGTCAGTTGGTTACAGGTAAAAAAGTCGATTTATCAACCACTACTAATTGAAAAAAAGTTAGTTTTCAATTAGTTTAAAGTTAGTTGAATGTACGACAGGGCTGTAATTATAGGTTGTTAAAAATCGTTATATTGTAAAATTTCGCATTCCGACAAGTTTACAAATCCAATCGGCTACAGTATCGGATTCTAGGTAACCTTCAACCAAACTCATGTCACCAACAACAACTTTAGTTTTGTATTGTATTTCGATTCGTAAAAAATCTGATTTTTATTAACCCAAACTACAACTACAAGTTGCAATAAAACTGTTGCGATAGCATCATCTCCACGAAGTTTTTGACCGGTTATGGCCGTTACAGAATGCTTGACAGTAACGGCAAATGGGTTCATTCAACTTGTAAGAAAAAAAACTAAATTCTGTTGAAGGTAATCAAGTGAATCTTTGGTTGGACTTCTTCATTGTGAATGTTCAAAAACTTCCATTCTCTGGCTCAAGGAGACATTAGGGTGGAGAGTGGCTTTTTTACTAATGGGAAATATGAAGATAAACATAAAGGAAATAAAATATAACAAGAAAAAAACGTGACATACCATCGATCAGGACATTAATATGCCTGATATGTTAGGAGAAAAGGAAAATCAAATACAGTAGACCACGGATATAAGAACACCCAAAAAAAATCGAGAAATTAGTTCTTATGTTTGTTCTTTTTCTTATATGAATGTATTTTATATAGTAAACTGTTTTCTTGTATGGGTGTAACGTTTTCTTACGTCCGTGTTTTTCTTATATAAGATGTTCTTATATCCGTGGTCTACTGTAACAGACTCTCTGATTGGAAAATATGTTGGCTGAATTAGGGACCATCACCAAAACGTGGACCATGTTCCATACCAAACATCCTAGGAGTAGTACGCCCTACGTTAAATGTAACAATTTCAACAGACGGACATAGGAAAATGAATGCATTGCATTCGGAAAACAGCTGCACTGATAGATGTGCGAAATTTTGTTGGATTTGTTTTTAACGATTTTTTGTGTGTTTAATTTTGTTGCTTAGATTTTAAGGAATTTTTTAAACTTTATTGTAAAACTAATTTATAATTGAATCATAAATAATAATTTATTGTTTTTTATTGATCATTACAGGTATGTTTCCTTTTTGCCATATTTTTTTATGAACCAGCGTAAGTTATCCTAAGTTCCCTTAATATTTAAAAACCCCACTTCCTTTACCCGACATTGAACTACGTGACCACTGAACATGCTTCCCTTTATTTCATTTAGAACAAAACCTCCCTGTCGTCAAATGAGTAGCTAACTACAAAAAAAACCAATTTAAAGTTAGCTGGTATAGACTGGCTACAAAGCCACTACTACGCAATGCAAAAGAAATGTATGAAAATATCGGCGATCGGCCACCAACGCCGTTCAATTTAAACGGCGTAAATTTTAATGTACGCCTTGGAAGTGTAATTTTGTAAACAACAAATCCCGCGTTTAATTTGTCGATTGAAAGTCGTTTGTTTGTTTGTGAATAAAGTTTTGTGATTTTATCTAAAGTTTTACAGTGAGTTTTTAATTAAATGTAATAAATAATGTGGTTAAATGTAATGTGGTTTGAACACACAATTTTTTTAATACAGAAGAAAAAAAGAAACATGAGAAGTGCGAGTAAACGACATTTGAGGCGGAAAATAATCGTAACGACTATGTAAGTTTCCTAATAACATTTCTGATTTTGTTTATGTATCCATTAAATGATTTCTTTTTACTCCACAGATAAATACAATGAAAACCATATTGAGAGGACGTTTGCCAAAAACCCTCACAGGGATAATGGCAAATAATTTGTGCATGGACATAAATTTAAAGGGAATCCATGGAAAAAAACGTTTGAAGGACTTTCCTTATTTTTATGGTGTTCTAACAGGTAAATTTGAAAAAATATATATGATTTAAATCTAAAATCATGTACACATTTTCATACATATTTCTCATTTAAACAGATGCCTGCCGATCCCTTGGCTCTGAGAATGTAGATGCGGATCTACGCAACGCCCTAAAAATAATCAAGAAGCGTTGCATCCACTCTAAGTGCATCAAGAACAAAATAACTAAAACTAATAATTAATTTAATATTTTTAACAATTTTTTTATTCAAAATACAAATGTGTAAACTATTTTTTTTACATTCCTAAGATTTTTAAACCCAATTTTATTAATTTTATTTTTATTATTAAACCGCAAATGTTCAAAATATTTATAAAAATCTTTGTGATAAATGATGTGATCCTTGTTATGTTTTTTATATTAATAAATTGTTGTTTTATAATAATGTAAATTTTTAAACCTCGTTTTATTTCAGCAAGATACAAATAGTGGCTTTTCACCTAACGTGCAAAAAACTAACTTTTCTCTGACTACAATTTGACTTACAAATAGTTAGTTTAAAAAAATTAACTGAAAGCGTATTTAAACAAGTAGATATATAGCTAACTGCAAAAAGTTAACTATAAGTTAACTGCTGGATAACTGACTATAAAGTTAACTGAAAGTAGTGCAAATTCGGACAATTGACTACTTCGTAGGACATCACAATGTAAAAATAGTCAGTTGGTTACAGGTAAAAAAGTCGATTTATCAACCACTACTAATTGAAAAAAAGTTAGTTTTCAATTAGTTTAAAGTTAGTTGAATGTACGACAGGGCTGTAATTATAGGTTGTTAAAAATCGTTATATTGTAAAATTTCGCATTCCGACAAGTTTACAAATCCAATCGGCTACAGTATCGGATTCTAGGTAACCTTCAACCAAACTCATGTCACCAACAACAACTTTAGTTTTGTATTGTATTTCGATTCGTAAAAAATCTGATTTTTATTAACCCAAACTACAACTACAAGTTGCAATAAAACTGTTGCGATAGCATCATCTCCACGAAGTTTTTGACCGGTTATGGCCGTTACAGAATGCTTGACAGTAACGGCAAATGGGTTCATTCAACTTGTAAGAAAAAAAACTAAATTCTGTTGAAGGTAATCAAGTGAATCTTTGGTTGGACTTCTTCATTGTGAATGTTCAAAAACTTCCATTCTCTGGCTCAAGGAGACATTAGGGTGGAGAGTGGCTTTTTTACTAATGGGAAATATGAAGATAAACATAAAGGAAATAAAATATAACAAGAAAAAAACGTGACATACCATCGATCAGGACATTAATATGCCTGATATGTTAGGAGAAAAGGAAAATCAAATACAGTAGACCACGGATATAAGAACACCCAAAAAAAATCGAGAAATTAGTTCTTATGTTTGTTCTTTTTCTTATATGAATGTATTTTATATAGTAAACTGTTTTCTTGTATGGGTGTAACGTTTTCTTACGTCCGTGTTTTTCTTATATAAGATGTTCTTATATCCGTGGTCTACTGTAACAGACTCTCTGATTGGAAAATATGTTGGCTGAATTAGGGACCATCACCAAAACGTGGACCATGTTCCATACCAAACATCCTAGGAGTAGTACGCCCTACGTTAAATGTAACAATTTCAACAGACGGACATAGGAAAATCGACATATCCAACATAGTCTTAAAAATGCAGACTGCACGCGCCCTCCAAAAAGACGTCGTAAGGTTTTAAATCTAACTCCGACCATAAAAAATCTATAAACTATCACACCTTGAGTTTGCGGAGGCCCTCAATAGTAATTTTGCAAAGCATCGTCATTTACTCGATTTGTTATTGTGTCCGTGGATAGAAGAGATAACCAGTAGAGAAAGAAAGTACCTGCGAGTGTGAAATAGTGATTTCTAATTATCAGTGATTAACCAAATTGAAATAAATAGCCCTCATGGGCCTATATATAACGAAAAGCGATTTTAAAAAAATCCGAAACAGAGTCGTCATGGGATTTATACAAAGAAACGTGATTTTAAGAAAACTCGAAATAAAGAGTCGTCATTGGTCTTTAAACAATGGAAATTGATTTTAGGAAGCCCGAAGTAAAAAGCCGTCGTGATTCTTTATATAACGAAAAGTGAATTTAAGGAAACCCGAAGTAAAGAGCCGTCGTGGGCCTTTATAGAAAAGTGATGAAAACTAGGAAATCGTCGATGCTTATATCGAAAGTAGCAACAGGACCGGAACCTACTTCGGATCGCCAAAAACCCCAATCCACAGTTCCTGTAATAACAACAGCCGTACCGGAGCAGGTACAGCAGACATTGCAGAATTTAAGTATATGAAATTCGTGTATTACTTTAAGTTTAAATAAAGCGAAGTATTCTGAATTTGAAAGCTAAAATACATATTTTGACTCTCGGTCACTTCAATATGACAAAACCTATCCCCGTGAGCGTATCCCAGCGACCGGAGGACGCTTGTAGTTACATGGTCCATTGTGATCACTCAAGAAGACAGAAGGAGAGTTATGTAGGGTAGACAGAGTTTGTAGAAGACAGAAGCTAATAAAGAATTAAAAAAAGAGAGTATGTATCTAACTGAAAATTCGAGTATCGATGATTGTACAAGTTTGGATAAAACACCCCCTCATGTTTCTGATGATGTTAATCTATAACATGGTTGCAGGTTCCATGATTGAATAGAAGTTTAGACGGTGGAAAGTGAACACCCACTAATCTATGTCGTCTGCAGGAGATGCTCGATTGTCTTTGTCTCCTCCTCGCCCGGATATAACAGTGCCCAGTAATAACTCCCGTTCAACAGTGAGTTTGATGTTTTGGCTGACAGAGTCATCCAGATAGATCTTAACACATTGCACCTAGGTTCGTTGTGCCAAAGAACGCCTCAGAATTCCGGAAAAGGTGACAGATGATTGTGACAGCGATTGTCACATTGTCATGGTACCCAACACAGCCGATAGCATTTAGGCAGTGTTTCCAAAACTGTTCTACACTCGATGACGACCTTAGACTTGATATTACAGGATTTGATGGCTTTAAGGCAATAGTGGGCAAAATTTCTCTTAACAAATTGTTAAGGGAAAATAAAAACATTAATTATTCTGCGGAATTTAATTATTTTAATATTTTTAAAACATGAATACATACCAGGAAGCTAAAAAATATATTCATTAAAAAAATTTTGGACATTTTTTCATTATTGTTTATTTTTGTTTTAACATCAAAAAATTTTAAGAGAACGCATCAACGCTGGTGTGCAAGTCTGCCCAACTATGCTTTTAGAGCAGCTTGACAATCCACAAAGATAGTCACCGGTTCCACGATTTCTGCATCCATACTTTTCATTATTTCTGCTGTCATCCAAATCGCGGTGATTTTAACTTGAAAAACACTACAGTTACTATTCAACTTGTAAATAAACTCAAGGCCTAGACTTTCACAGTAAACACCAGCCTCTGTACCTTCTTCCATCTTGGATCCGTCTGTATAAAAAGGCAGGCCAGAGGAGGCTTACTACGGTTCCAGTCATCTCTCTATATACATCGTCAAATATCAGGACTAGTGATATATAATCGCATTGCGTTCAAAGCTGTTCCATTTATGGGAATCGAGGCTGCTCTTTGTACCTTGTCTAGTCATTCACATTTTGGAAAATAGACTGTCAGGTGAGGTGTAAGCCTATTTTTGGCTAGAGTTGTGTTGTTCCAGAAGAAACAAGTTCAAAGGAACTATTCCAAAGGAACGATCGGTACTAGCACCATTTCTTTCGTTCACCTAGTACCTTTTGATCCAGTCATTCATTTTAGTTCTCGTTCACATATATATTTCCTTTTGATGCAATCGTTCATGTTGATTTTTGCGAATTAAATGACGAGCCATGAAATTTCCAACTCTACTTTTTATTGAGCATTTTTCCTGCTTCGCTGGGATTTGAACCCAGTTTGTTGTCTGGCAAACTATTCAATGCACTACGCCTCAGCTTAGCAACACAACCAACTCAGTTACAACTATAACTAATCTGAAGATATAACACCCAGATTCATGCAAATATGGTAATTTCTAATCGGAATAATTGTTTTATTTATTTATTATTTTTTTTTAATCTTGACTTCTAATGGAGCCACGCTAATATTTAAATTATCGTTAGTTCTAAAAACAATATATTTCCAATTACAAGCAATGAAGTTCAACGATGCGATCAAAATTATAGTTAATTATACCATAAACGAATCGTATACATACATAAATATGAACATGTCACGTTATCTAATGTTTTATACAAAAACATGGTTTTTAATTCTGATGCAAGCTTATAGTTGGCATATTTAAAATTAGCGAGTTTAAAATAAAATTTGTTGCGCCACATATTGATTAATTAGTAGGATATACGAATGGCTTTTAATCTATTTGGATCTGATTCTACCAATCTTTTGCAGTAAACAGGATCAATTTTTCCCCTATTCTTCTTTCAACCCACGGCTGGCATGCAGCCCCAAACCATTACACTTCTTTCGCCGTGCTTTACTGTAGGGCGAAGATTGTGGCATCTGAGTTCTTCATTCGAATTTCTCCAAACGTACATCTTTCGATCCGAACAAAAAACATTAAACTTTCTTTCTTCGGTGAAGCACATTTCTAATAGTTCGAGGCTAACGTCTATCTTTAGGCTTTCAAACATTAGTTTAGATAATTTTGGTGCACATAGTTCTGTATTTTACTTTTATTTGATGTATTATTTATCGCTCATCAAAAGGAGAAAACTTTTTCTAGTTGCCCTGGCTTGGGCTTATTTTGCACAGAATTGCAATATTGTGGTCTTGTAATTAAAAGAAAAATAGTGCTCATATTTTTTGGTACAATCGGATTGCATTTTTCTTAAATACTACTTATATTAATCTCACAGTGCACATGGAGGGTTATTTTGTCCCTACATATAAGAGTGTTTATTTATTTTTGGAATCTATCGAAGTTCTGTAGCCTTTAAATTAGTAAGATCTTTAAGTGATTTCGCGATACCCTTCCGATACTATTTCCTAAATTATTTTATCTACAGTTAATTGTTTACATTGCACATATATAACCAGTGAGATAAAATAATAATTATTATTAATATATAAAATAATTAGTATTCTCGATGTAAAATTTCGGCGATTTTCCCCTAATTAACAATTTTATTTAATACCCATTTTATACGCTTAATGTAGGAACAAGCTACAAATCTGTAACAAAAATTTATTTATTTTTCTAATTGAAGTACAATCTAATAATATCTATGCATTTATTAAAATCCCACCTGTTTCTGTATATTTATATTATGCACTAAATTTATAAAAACAATATAAAAGTTCATGTTCTATTTTAAATCATTTATGGACTTAATCGATTATGTCACGAAACCAAATTTATTTCAACTCATTCCATAGCTAAATTGATTAGAATTCTTCAAGAACGATGTCTAAATTTCAAAATGCAAAACACTTTTTCTTTGCTGTTGGTCAATTTGCATTTCTTCAAGCACCTGAAAAACACTGATAAGCGATTATTTTGTGATACTCCGTTTGTGCGCGCATGGGGTAACAGTGCTATCGCAAGTCATCGATTCTCAAGTGGTTAAAAAAAGAAAACAAATTGTGCCACTAGTGTTTTTTATTGTACCATATAATTTATTGGGGATATTTCTACTTTAGGAAATAAATATGGTTGTATTCGAGTTGGCTGGGGACCATACTTCATATGCAAATCCATATCAAAGAAGAAAATATTGACATTATCGTTGGAATAATACTATCACCTGTGATAAGCTTGACGATTAATCTTTTGTGATAAGTTGTTATTTTGTTGTCACACGTAAAATTAGATTTGCATAAATTAATATTTATATATTTATAATTAAGTCAAATAAAAAATGGGGACAATCTGTCTGGTGAACTTGAAAATAAAAATCGAAGAGAGTTACACGCTAAAAACCTTGGCATAATTCTTATGCAAATTGTATTAAATTACTCTTTATTTGAATAAAGGGTATATAATAAATTGTGTTTTGAAATTAAAAAAGGCACTTGGAGCATAAATTCTGTTCATTTGTTAGTGCAGAAGGTGTTGGAGACAGCAGAGTTGGGCAATTTAGTTCAAGGAGCGGATGATCTTTGAAACATCGCAGTCAATGGGCTTTGAAATATGTCCTGCAACGGTTGTACAATTCGATACATATATGTTGTTAATCAGCCTATCGTTATAAACGAGAGTCGTTTTGGAAAATTTAGAAAAAAAAATCCCCGACTTAAAATTGTTCAGTAATACAAGTAAATTATATTTAAAGGACGTTAACAGTATTCCGAATTTCAAGTTATTTTCCTTGTAGTTTTAATTTCAAACCGTTTAATATAGCAGATATATTTGCCAAAAATGCTAGGTCGAAGATGAAATTCTAATTTTTCTTTAAACGTGTTCCGCAATATTATCTATTTCCAAAAATTCCCTTACGTCATCCCTTAGATCGAATAATCTATTTAGACTATGTCCGCGACTTAACCATCTTACTTCCGTGAACATTTTCAAGTTATTTTTTATAAAAGTGACAAACTTCCTATAGGTTAGAGACTGATGCCCTCCACAAATACTCCTTACTATTCTGTCAGCAGTTTTCATGTAAAAAACTTAGGAGCTGAATATTATTATTTAACTGTCCAATAAAACCTTACAACTATAACATTTTCAACATCAGTGAAAAAACCAGCTAAATTTTCCTGTTGCGTGAGCACACATAGACTTGATTGTCAACATACTTTCCAATATATTGTATTCTTTATCTGGACATCTTATAAAAATCAATAATTGACATACTTCATTTATGTTCGTACTCTCGTCGGACCGTTTGTGTGGTTTTTACTATCATTCCTTTATCATAATTACCATCCGAAAATGACCTGATATATCAACGGATTCACTGAGCGTAAGAATGCGGGAGAATCGGCAATCAACTGATTCTTCCCTGGATAACTGTTTCTCAAAATAAAGTTCTACGCGCCATATAACGTCCGTCAGAGACAAATATGTTGAATTTACTTTCATCACTAAATACCACTTTTCCTCAAAATTCAATTTCTTCTCTTTGTGATTCTGAGCAAAGGATAGCCGTTTCTCTATATTTATATCCGAAATCATTGGTTTCTTACTGCTATACTGCCATGAATATGATGGGATCTGAAAACATTTGGGACACTCTCATAGTTCATATATATTTCTAGGTTTTAAGGAGTCATTAATTTTGGGAGCCGATAAATGGGGATTTCCACGGTATTAACAAATCTTAATATCAGATTCAATTGGAAAAGTCGTTGCAAAAATCATTCCACTGCAATGTAAAAATGTGACCAGAAGAAGTAAATATTTAAGTAGTCGGATTCGTTGCATACCCAAAAATACCTCTTCTCCGCTCCCCATTAAACAAATATGTATACAAAAGCCGGAAAATACTTCACAAAACTTACAGCCCTCTATATTTTTTTAAAATTCAAGCAAATGCTCAAATCATTCATATTTGATGATGTACTTAAAAAAAAATATAGGAACAGATGAAAACGTTATTCAAATGCTCAATTAAATGTATGATTGTTTTTAATTTTGTTTAGACAACATCAAGAAAAAATGTAATAAATTTTGTAGTATAATTAAATAAAACTGGTTGCAATGGACTTTGAGGGAATTTAATTATCAAGCTAGGTAAACAGATTTAGATATAAACATACCATTTCTTTGTTGGACTTCTAATCTGTCTTAATTTTTGAGTACATTAACAAAAATTTTGTATTTTGTCTAATGCGAAAAAATGAAATAAAAACGAGTTATTAAACATGGCTATAATAAGAATACAATTTTTAATGAACTTTGTGCGGACATGGGAATTGTAAAATTCTTTTAATGGACTTCTATAAATGAGTGTGATTAGATTATCTAGTTATTTAATGATGGAAGGGAAGTTATATAAAGTTGGTGTTTATTCTATAGCACACTTACAATTTAAATTGCCCTGTTTTAACACAACGCGATGGAATTCCGTTTTATATATATCAAATAAATCCTCAACAAGTAGGTTAACCCTGTCAAAATACCATTTTATAAACATAGTATTGTATTTGAAATTATAACGTGCAATATTTTTTGACATGCGCTCTTCAATTTGTTGGCAACTCTCCCTTGTAACGTTTTTGTATTAGGCCCTCCATCAAAGCAAGTCTCCATCACAGTTGACAAATATAGTATGAAATATATTGACACTTTGTTGTTGCATTCATAAATCGACGACAGTAGTGGATATTTCGCCACTTTCATAACAAAAACATAAGATTTTGTGTCATCACCGTGATAAATATTTAATTAACCCTTACAAACAAACAACTTTCGGGACTACTTCGCAAATAATATTTCACCCTTAGCAATTTCACAATCTCCAGGAACAAAAAAATCATCCAAACTTCTTGCGAAAATTCTATAGCAATTGTGAAAAAGGAGCCAACAGGATACACACTCATAGCCACAGGGGCATTAAGTAAACACGTCTCACATACCCTTTCTGTGCAAACAAAACAAATCGAGTAGGAACGAAAACAACAACAACAAATCGTCGTAACATGATAATAAGAAATTTTTTATTTCGCTCAAGCAGCATTAACTATTATCTACCGATACGTCGTTCGCCGCATACCATTTTGTGACATCATTTGACTGCACGTCGTTATCGCAAGAAATTTCGTTCTACATCCCAGCCAGCTGCGACATCACAACACAATAATAATAATTACGGTTATTATAGTGGTCAACCTTATTACATATCAGTAAGTTACAAGAAATAAAGTGTGTCAATTTTGAATAATAATAATTTTGAGAAGCATATGCATGTGAGGAGGTGATAAATTTGGGACTGACATGTGTTCGAATTGCTATTTGTGAATGGTCATTGGGGACATGACATTTATATCCTCGCCAATGGAAGATGTTCATAAGCGGTATACATATATCGAAAAATTGACAAAGTGTTTTTAACCAGAACACATCATTTGATTGGGTTTCAGTTCTATTGAGCCGGGAATACTTATATCCGCCGTGCTCACTAGCGGGAAAAAGTTTAATGAGCATTTTGCACACACGTATGGAAAAAAATCAACAGTGTAGTTTAAGTAATTTGATTTCAAATTCGGAAAAGAGGAAAAATTAAATCGACCAATATGTTTAGTTATTCTAGTCAATAGAACATTCGATTCCTCACAGAATAGTGTTAAGTTTTAAAAGGGAAAAGCAAAATTAATACTTAATTTAAATATTGGTTTGGAGGCGCTAAAATCAATGCAATGCTCTTTGGTTATCAATATTTAAACGATTTAATTTCAACATATCGATCTTAGTTTGTACGATGTTACGAAGCATTAAATAAATCAATATATCTTAAACTTCACGAAGTAACAAAAAAGGCAATTAAAGCCAAAAGTTCTGGCGAATCAATATGATTATTAACTAAATTATTGTATACCCAGTAACAAAATTAAATAATCTCAATTTGTGGATATAGTAAAAGAAGAGCAAACTTAGTGAACTGTTTTTGTATTCCTTCAACACGAGAATTATTATGAGATATATGACATAGGTCCCAGATTATAAAAGTATATTCCAACATTGATCTATTAATCGATGTACCGTTATTTTTTTGCCGATTTATTTACAAATTCATTTACATTCAAACAATTTTTGAGCAAGTGAGGATCGTAGCGATGTAAAAAAGGGTAATCATAAGAAATTAAAATTATATAAAACTGTTGCAAACAAAACCTAAATGTGGACGTCCAAAAAAGCTTTCTCGAAGGTATGTTTGGCTTATTGTTAAAGACCCTATGTTAGCAGCAGGTATTAGATAATTTACCGGAAAACTTGTTCACCCTAAAACTATTTAAGGAGTATTACATGACAATGACTTTCGAAGCAGATTCCACCTATGAAATCCATTATATCTTACACAAGTGAAAGAAACGTTAAGTTCGGCCGAGCCGAACATTGGATGCCCTCCTACCTATGGTGGACAAATACTTCAAATAAAAATAGAGGGAACATACCGAAAAGTGAACCTATACGATAATTCTACAAACCAATTTATGTAAACCATTATGTACACCAAATACAAATTTCAGCAATTTTTAGTGAGGATTTTTCATAAAACCCCAATGCGTAGACTGATACTAATAACGCATGGTAGAGTATATTTAGATTGCAAAGTTATATGAGGCTATGCCTAAAGGGGGACCAATATTGATTACAAAGTGTAGGAATTAGCGAATATTTGGGGTTATCAGTATATGAGTGTTATGCCTAATTAATGACCGATATATGTCAATTTCGAACCCAAAATTTTAGTATTGTATCTCCATTCTTTCCTTCAGGAGGTATCATTATATGGAGGAGATGCCTAAATGCATGCCAATATATTTCAATATCGTCAGGTTCGAGTTTTTTGTCACGATATCTTTAGAAGGCAAAATTATTATGACAGATGGCTGAATCGTCGTAAAATTCAACACTTTTTAGAGTAAAAATTGGATATTCCGTGTAACGACTACCCACATACTATGGCAGAATACGCCTATATGGGGACAATCCCAACACACGGAATAAATCAGATAAAAAATTTAATATTAAAAGGGGGTTATATGGGGACTACCCCTAAAAGGCGGCGAATATTAATAAATTACAGCGAATTTGGTTTGAAAACGCGCTCAAGAACCTCAAAATACCGAAAATTGAAAAAATAGACCTATATTTATAATTTTTAGTGGAGAAATTTACAAGAAATCAAAGTGCTAAATTACAAAGCAATAAATAACAATTCAGTTGCAAATGCGATCAAAACCACTAAAATGCCTAAACATGGACCAATATAGCCATCATCGAACTTGACCTGCCTGCAGGCAAAAGACAAACCTATGCATAATTTCAGCACCCTATGTCAATTCCTTCAGAAGATAGCGTGATCGTAGATCGTCTTAGAATTTTACCCTGATCAAGAATATACAGTGGTGGTCACAGAATTAAAACATTTACTGTGACAAACATTTTTTGATCAGCCCTCGATTCGTTTGAAGTATTTTTGAAATTTTTTTAACTCAGAACACTTCGATATACTGCACTTAAGAGATTTAGTGCGAAAATAGAAAATTATTGCATGCAATTTTCCATAAATAAAGGTTTTTATGAAAATACATCGATTTTGAAGTGGCCATTTAATTAAAACATTGTGTGATTTTTTACTTTACTGTATTTTTTTTGAAAATATTTTTTAAAGAGCTCTTTAATTTAGTTAAATTATGTAAACTAAGCACTGATAGAATCATTTTCAGATAAAAATATCTGCAAAAATCTGTAAAATCTATCAAAATTGCCAAAAAAAATTGTACAGTACACCTAACATTCAGAAAACACCCTTATTATAGAAAATAAAGGTCCGAATGCACTAGAAATTGCTAGAATTAGTAAAATACAATTAATAATTCTCAAAAAGAATAAATATTTGAAATAAAAACTCAAAAAAATGGAATTAACCTAAAGGAACGATTCAATTTCAATAGCCTTTACTAAAGAAGGCCGGAATATTTTTGCAGTATGTGAGAAAATATAGATTGATATTGGTATTTATTATATCAAATCAATTGTTCGAGTAGTACAGAATATATTTTATCAAAAAATATATCAGTCACAACAGAACGAACAGAGATCAAGGCCTATGTTGACGAGTAAAGGTTTCTGGCACACAGCAGCATGATTGATGGTCAACTCTTAACCCTTAAAATAACATGACAATATTTTTCCAAAATAATATTTTATGAAGAGAATAACTTCCACTTAATCTATTTTAGTATAAAATTAGGAAAAATTTTACACTTTGACAAATATTTGAAGACTTGTGTTGAACATCAAAAATACTGCTGTGTGCCAGAAACCTTTACTCGTCAACATAGGCCTTGATCTCTGTTCGTTCTGTTGTGACTGATATATTTTTTGATAAAATATATTCTGTACTACTCGAATAATCGATTTGATATAATAAATACCAATATCAATCGATATTATCTCTCACATACTGTAATAATATTCCGGCCTTCTTTAGTAAAGGCTATTGAAATTGAACCGTTCCTTTAGGTTAATTCCAATTTTTTGAGTTTTTATTTCAAATGTTTATTCATTTAGAAAATTATTAATTGTTTTTTTACCAATTCTAACAATTTCTAGTGTTTTCGGACCTTTATTTTCTATAATAAGGGTGTTTTCTGAATGTTAGGTGTACTGTACAAATTTTTTGGCAATTTTGATAGATTTTACAGATTTTTTCAGATATTTTTATCTGTAAATGATTCTATCAGTGCTTAGTTTACATAATTGAGCTTAATTAATGAGATTTTTTAAAAATATTTTCAAAAAATACAGTAAAGTAAAAAATCACACAATGTTTTAATTAAATGGCCACTTCAAAATCGATGTATTTTCATAAAAACCGTTATTTATGGAAATTGCATGCAATAATTTTCTATTTTCGCACAAAATCTTTTAAGTGCAGTATATCAAAGTGTTCTGAATTAAAAAATTTTCAAAAATACTTCAAACGAATCGAGGGCTGATCAAAAAATGTTTACCACAGTAAATGTTTTAATTCTGTGACCACCACTGTATATACTCTACAGGGTCGTAAATGAACATTTCGATGAGTAACAAACCGAATGACAAAATTAATATACCCTCCATACTATGGTGGAAGGTATAAAAACACAGGTGGATACTTTTAACTGTGACTCACTGTATGTATATAATTATAACAAATCAAAATGATACCTTTCATAAAGAAACATTTATGTTTATTATTAACAAAATTGAAAAAAAAGTTTTATATATTCTGAATGTAAACTCATTCTTGATATACTGTAGATTTGGTCTATCACCTCAGTCATGCATACAGTTAAAGTTCACGTTTTCTTGTCGAATGTTTAATATTATAATAGTTTGAGAATTTGTCAACCCAGTTGAACATATATATGAGAAATATTGGCAATATTGTGGGATTTCCAGTATATAAATTATAAAGTATAATTATGTTAAACATACGAATATTTTATTTCCAAAACCCTACCACTTTTCCATTTATTACCACAACTTGTCCCAAAAAAATATGTATAATTTCGTTTCCACCACACACAAACTAATTGTATTTCTTCTATTCTCTTCTTTTTCCCCACAATTAGCACGGACAACAACCACCGCCTCCACCACAATTGAATGGCAATGGTAGCGATAACAACAAAACATCGCCCGTTGTTATCGACATTGATGTGAAACGTAACGGTACTGCCGACAATGACAACACAAACCAAGTTGCCAGCGATCGTGGGTAAGTTTATTGCCTCCATGGGCTTTTGTTTATACATTTTTTAAAAATAATTACCATTAACTAACTACTAATTAAAATATTTATTAACCATAATTATTAACTAACCAAGAAAAAAATTAATTAGCATGCAACAGTGTTATTGTTTTTCTTTTGTGTTTGTTTCATTAGTTATTAACAACAACTAATTGGTAAGCAAAAGGTAATTTATTTTTATTCGCATTGTTAAAAGGGCTGTGTGAGAGCAAATGTAAACAAGAGAGAGTAAATTTAAATTGGTATAATGAAGTATGTTGCCATATTACATGTTGACAATTTTCCGGGCAAATTTTTTATTTGGGGGCTATGTCAAAAATTGGACATGTATTAAAATGTATTTGCTAATAAGGTTTTTAACCCACCAAGTATCCGGAATTCCTATTTAAAAAGCTAAAACAATAAAGAAACGAAAATTGGTCAATTCAGTTACATATATGAGGCCCAAATATGGTATTTTAATTAAAAATGTCTTTTAAAAATGTTCACACGTCGGGATGCATTTAAATTTCTAACTTTTAATTCATCATTAAAAGCAAATACAACTTTTAACAAACCAACAAAACAAACTCATGGAGTCATGCGTTTCAAATTTGTTCATAAATTTGCCTTTGACAGTATTAAATTGAAATGGAAATATCGAAATGTACGCATATCATGTGTTCAGTGGCAAAAATTTCTAAATCAAATATATTTATACATTTTTGAAGTTCCCTGCCTCTAAAACTTATAAATATAAGATGTAACAACCATGGTTAAATCTTGAGAGCAATGTTCAGCTTTACAAAATATATTTTGTTTAATTTATTGAAAATATGCCAATCGACATACCTACAATTTTATGAAATTTGTTTTTCATATTATTTAAAATTAACAGATGAGTTCCAAATTATAAAGGGTTGCCATCATAAAATTCTCAAATGAGACTATCTTCTGTAATTATGCCATGGTTAAAAATATAATAATAAATAAATTCCATAAAATGTTACGCATGGCGATTGGCAAATTTTCAACAAATTAAAAAAAAAATATTTTTTCTAAAGCTCCACATTGTTCTCAAGATTTAACGTAGAATATTGCAATTTATATTTATATATTATACAGGCAGGGAACCTAAAAATAATAAATATAAATGATTAAAAAAATTTGCCACTGGACACAAGATTTGCGTACATTTCTGAGGAGGATATTTTCGTTTAAATTTTGAAAGGTGAATGTTGTCAAAAACAAATATATGAAAAAAATTAGAAACATATGATTGCATGAGACTAACTTGTGCCATGGTATTTCCCTTAAAATGTTATTAAAATTTGTATATCCTCCACCATTGTATGGAGGGTATATTAATGTTGTCATTCCGTTTGTAGCTCATCGAAATATTCATTTCCGACCCTATAGAGTATATATATTCTTGATCAGGATAAAATTCTAAGACGATCTAGCCATGTCCGTCCGTCTGTTGTAATCACGCTATCTTCTGAAGGAATTGACATAGGGTGCTGAAATTTTGCATGGATTTGTCTTTTGCCTGCAGTTCGAAGATATGGGTCCACGTTTAGGCATAGCTCCCATATTTTATATTAAAATAGTTATCCGATTTTTCCGCGTTTTGGGTTTGGTTCTAACACTCTGTTGTAATCATTTCACCAATGGTGGAGGGTATCCAAAGTTCGGCTAGGCCGAACTTAACGCTTTTTCACTTGTTATTTTTTATTATTGTTTTATTTTCCAACATTAATGACTTTCAATTGACAATAGCTATTAAACATAAATACCCCACAAAATATACATTTTTATAAATATGGCAATACCGTTTACCTAATTATATGCTCATTACAAAAACAAAGCTCTCTTCTTCTCATCTATGCAATTGTCAGCAACGTTCGTTGATATTCAAAACAATCGGCGTCAACGCAATGATTGTGTTCGAACAGTTAACGCCGTCTCTCTCAATGTTTACTACTCTCGCACACTCTACCGCTCATAGCAACTTAACATCATTTTATTTTGCTTTATTTTTTCTTTGTATTATCAGCTGACTCACTTCGGTTCAGTCAGATACATTTCCGACACAGTTCGGTGTTGAAATTTTGAACAAAAAAAACCTTTGATATTCTTTCTATTTTATTCCAGCTCTTCAGTCTTACTACGCGTTGTGAGCTGTGTGGTTGGTGTCGGCATTTTAACCGCGATTGTAACGCTTATCTGGTACTACATGGGTTGGACATTCGGATTACCTGCCCTCCTCGTCGCCTTGTTGGTGATATTGCTCACCAAACCGGGCTGGCGATGGTTTTACATAGCCGGTGCAACAGCTAAACGAGATCTTACGTGAGTTTTACAAAAAAAAAAACACAAACAAAATTTCGATATTTAAAAAAAGTTTTTTTGTTGTAAAAACCAAGTAACAGACAATGAAAAAAAAGAAATACGATGTTATTTTGAAAGATCTAAACAATGTTTAGATGATTAGTGGTGGTAGTCGGTTGGTCGTTCGTGGTGGTTGGTTGCATTGGCATCTGCCTGTTACAAATGTTTATCCCGTAATGGGAACACACATGTGTTGTTGTTGTGATTGGATATGTGATTGTATGCGTGTGTGTGCGTGTGTTAAGGTTCATCGTTTATTATAATTGCTGATTTATTTATTTTTCTACTTTGCCTTAATCGTAGACTTTGTCAATGAATTTTTGTTTTATACCTACTTTGACGTTAGTTCGTTTTAAAAAGAAATAACAACAACAATGACAATAAGTGCTAATGTGATGAAGAAGAAACAGCAAAATAAAACATTTCCGAGTTTACTTAAAATATATTTTAAAATGCAAACTTCGAACTGGCAGTGCTAATGAAAAAACTCAAAATAAACCAGAAAAAAAAATAAACCAGAAATTAATTTCGTCGTTCAATGAAAACAACTTGTTTGCCGCGTCTTTGTTTACTTTGCTTCTTCTTCTTTATATTCTGTGTCATTAATACGCCAAAAAACTGAAAAAATATGTTTATCAAAGTCTCAGCTTGATCTTCATTCCCTCGGTCACGCACTCTAACCTTGTAAACCACAATATCATTTGAATATATATTTTTTGAAATACAACAACAAAATAACTGTCGCATACAATTAAATTAATTTCAAAATTTGATGCTCATCTTCCTTCTTTTTATTACAAAGAGTCATGACTTCTTTTGTTGATTTCCCACAAACAAAAAAAACTTACGCTTCACGTTTATTTACATACGCTTAGTGAAAGTTTTCTATTTCCCCATGTCGTGATAACAGAGATAATAATTAATTGTAATTACTGCTAGCATCAGCTGTTCCGTAGTAGTGGCAGTACTACTCATTGTTATCAGATGAGTAAGGTTAGTTAAAAACAAGCTGGGCGTATAACAACAATTGCATTTCTGTTATACGGGTATATGAGGGTTGTATGATAATTAAACCTTGTTTCAAACTAACACTTAATTTACACGTGCCGCTATTATTAAATTGCTGATAGGAAGTAAAACGTTTAATTAGTGGTTCTATAATGTCAATGGCCTTTAGAAAATACCAGTGTCATAAAGTTATTTTATAAAATATGAAAACAACAATCCGTTTACACGGGCCAAATTAAATTCAATATGACAACATTACAAGTATGTTTACATATAGGCTTACATTATGATAATATATTTGACGTATATATAGGGGGACAAAAACCTTTAAGATTGTTACCCGATTTCGATGCGAATTCATTTCAAGAAGCGGCGACAGTTCGATAGGAGGTTGAGATGGTTGTGTTATTGGAACACATGGTTCGAAAAGGGCACCACTATCTCCTAGCAATGTAAACTTATTTTGAGAAATGACTTGATCCTGATGTCATCTTGATCGTTTGGATTAAGAACGATCCCACTCAATTTTTCTTTTGAATTGGTGTTGATATTCCTAGACTTGGAAGAATTATGGGATGATACAAATTTTTAACTAATTCCTTTGGAAAAGAGCCTTATGGCGATTTTTGGTTGATTTTTAAATGATTCCTTTGGAAAAGAGCCTTCTGGTGATTTTTGGTTGATTCCCTTAGATTTTCGTGTATCCCCTTCTTTGTCAGGTGGTACATTTACAGATAAAGCCCGTCCCTCCACTGACATCGATCTTTGCAAATTGTTATTTATTGGCAATATGGACAATTGTTTTTATCACAATTTATATCTTCTTTTCAGACACAAAAAATACGTCTGTTCGGATTGTGAAAGTCCTTTTACATATATGATTTTAAATCGACTCGATTAACAAAATTCTGAAATACACCAGCTGATCCACTCCCTAAAAGTGGATCAGCTGATGCTTATTTGTAAACAAACTAAATTATAAATTTGCGCCTATTTCTTTGCAATTTGTAAATTAAGGGAACCCCCCCCATTCTCGATTTTTTATTTTTAAGATTTTAAATGGGCTGGTAAATGAATACCAATGCTTGTTAAGGTTTGTAACTTGGCACATATATATTTGAAGATTTAAAAAGGAAGAAAAATAATTTACCAAAATTTTTTGTTGTTGTTTTTTGGGTTCAAAGAAAAGTCCTTATTTTCGATGGCGGGCATGATAACTCCTCACTGGAACATCAATCCGAAAATTCCAACTGTGTTAGAAAGAGGACATGTCTGGCTCTCGTATGAACTAGGATTATTGACTTCGCACAACAATTAACAAAATGGCGGAACTTTGAAAATTTTTTTATGGAAAATCGCCTATTTTTTACCACAAACTAAGTTAAAAAATAAGGAAGATCTTCACCGATTGGCTTTATCCTAGTTCATACGAGAGCTACACACTCCCAGAGAAACGTGTCAAAATTTGAAACCGATTGGATTACTAGTTTTTGAGTTATCGTGCCCGCCATTCGTTTTGAGAAAAACGCGTTTAAAGTTTGAGAAGCCCTTTAGCCGTCACTTGATGCTGACACAATAAATCGGCTATATCTTCAAGAGTTCTTGAGATTTTTACTTGAAATTTTGTAGGAACATTCTAGAATTAGAGTAGATTCGAATTAAATCAAAAAAAATTTTGACACCGAGAATGGGGGGGGGGGGGGTCCCCTTAAAAAAAAATAAAACAATGGAAATGTTTTTGCAATGCTGTGATCGTTTGGAAAGTAAAAAATCACATTTTTTAATTTTTTTGCAAATTTTGGTTCATTGTGAGCGAGTTGTATTTTTTGCTACAAAACCCGCGTTGTATCATTATTTGAAATAAGCCCTGCCGCAAGATGAATTAAATGTTTATGGTAAATCATGGTAAATTTATTCTGATTAAGAAAATACACCCTGATTTGATCTTTTATAATGATCAAATGTTATATGTAAACCCGCTTTATGTCAAATAATAATTTACGTAAAACCTTTTCGGTGTATATGCAATCTAAAACTCCATGTACATTAGAACTATTTACCGCGTTAACCAACTTTATGAGGATGTATTTGGCATATATACAATGGAATTGAAAATTTATACCCACTGGGTTAACGAAATCCGGTACAATGTCAACGTATTATAATAGCGTATTTATTTATTTGATGTGGGTTTACAAAATCCTGAAAATGAATTAAAGATTATTTACACTGACTTCGGAATAATGACAGCTGATATTTTTTTTACATAAACACCACAACAATTGTTTTCATAAAAAGCACTTTCGCTAATGTTCACGGCTATAATTTTTAATACAGGCGGAAGTAAAGATGATTACAAAAATATAACGATTAAGAGTGAGTAAATTTTTTCCAGAGTCTCTAACAATCTACTTCATTTCCCCTACCGGAATAATAATAATATTTGCAGGCTCTGGTGTTAATTTTAAATGAAAATTTTATCTAGATTTCCGTTCACGTTTTTTGTGTTTATTTGTCCCTAGTTCAATCTTTTTTTGTGTTTCGTGGGTAGAGTCGTGTTTAGACTATAACTTTACCGTAATAATGAGTATTAATGTGCATTTAGATTTACGAAATCCAATCGATCACAAATGTTAATTCCATAGCGTATACGTCAAATATAATCCACTGGATTTGTGAACATGATTAAGGAGACGCTATGGAATTTGAAATCTAGTGGATTTAGTAGTCTAAACGCGCTCTTATCTCAATTTAATTTTTGAAACGAGCTGTAAAATTTATTATTTATCCAAAAATTTTCAATAATTGCAACGATGTACACATGTCTTCTGTTTACATTTATAATTCACAAAAGATGCCTAACAAAAAAATTGCAAGAGCTGAAAATTTGATGTTTTTGTTCAATTTATAATGAATATTACTATATTTAAAAACAATATATGTTTTCATGCATGGTTTTTTATGGAATGTTTTTTTTATTTTATCCCAATTCTTATTCAAATTATGAAATATTCATCAGTGCCAAAGATATTATAAAACCAGTGAAATGTCAGCTGACTGGCAACATTATTGGTATCTTCCCGTACTGCAAGAATCTACTATTTTTTACTCCAATAACGCTTTTTTCCTTTATGATATCGAAGAAAATAGTAAAATCGAGTAGATTCTTGCAGTACGGGAACAGACAATATATCATTTTTGTACCAGCCCATTGCATAATTATACAAGGTAGTCTCATGCAGTCATATGTTTCAATTTTTTTTTTTTCATAAATTTGCCTTTGACTGAATTCAGCTTTCCAAATTTAAATAAAAATGTACGCATATCATGTGTTCAGTGGCAAAAATTGTTAAATGATTAATATTCATAAATATTTTGAAGTTACCAGCTTCTAAAACTTATAAATATAAGATGTAACAACCATGGTTAAATCTTGAGAGCAATGCTCAGCTTTAGAAAATATATTTTGTTTAATTTATTGAAAATATGCCAATCGTCATACGTAAAATGTTATGGAATTTAATTTTCATATTATTTAAAATTCATAGATGAGTTCCAAATTAAAAAGAGTTGCCGTCATAAAATTTTCAAATGAGACTACCTTCAGTAATTATTTCATGGTACCAGCCTAAAGGAGCGTTTAGAAAGTAGCTTTATTCTTAGTTAACTTTTCAAAATTGTTTCCTAACAAAAAATTACAAAAGTGGAAAATGTTTTTAATTTATAATGACTATTACTGTTTAAGCAAGAATTGCTATTTAAAATAGTTAAATAGTTAGCCTTTGATTTGAAAGGCCATAGCCGTTGAAATCTGTTCACTCCCTTTTATTACATCCTTGTAATAGTATGAGACTGACAGATTTCAACGGCCTTTTGTTTACATTTTGCTTTTGCGCCACCTTTAGGCATCTTTATGTCAAACATTGTTATTATTACTACTTGAGTACTTTCGTCGTTACTGACTGGCTACACACACATCTTGTTGTGAACACTTAGGCTTAAATAGTAAGCTGCGCACATATCGTTGTGCTAAAGGTAATATAGTTTACCAACAATAAATATCGGCATTGGTCGAACCTTTTATTAATAAAACTATTGTGTTTTTATTTATTTCTCTTTATTTTTGCTCACGAGTACGCATTGGACGTACTGACTCAATTGGAGAATCTGTTACACTGTACCTGCCAACCACCCAAGTCCCTATAGTGCGGACTTAACAATTACTATATTTTAAAACAATATATATTTTTATGATTTTTCATCGTATAGAGAACAATTCTCATTAGAATTATGATTGTCACAGAAATTATGAAACCAGTGAATTGTGTATGTACACGTAAACAAATAACAGCTGGCTGTCAAATTTACATCATTTTCAGGCTAGTTTAGCCATGTTGGATGTAGATGGCATAGTCTAAATACACCTTTAGATTATTGCTAAGTTCCAGAACCTGTAAAAAACTTCTATAAATCCAAATTATTGTCGATTTTCCGTTTATAAATCTAATAGGTTGGCAGTTTTTTTAGTACGGGAACAGATCATACATTTACATGAAACGTATTTATAATAAATGACACATAAAAATTCTCATCTAAACATATTTAAAACTAAGTTAAAAAGGTCCGTTTTATAGTACGTTTACATTGTCAATTCCTTTACATATATGTATGTCAAATCTTCAGAATGTTGGCTAACGCGGTAAAAAGTTCTAATGTACATGCCGTTTTATTATATTAAAAGTATTTATGGTAAAAATTATTTCCTTAGATTTTTTCCAAACAGTATACGGCAAAAAAAATATTTTTTAAGCACACTGCCATAATAAAATATGCCGATATATTTACATCAAACTTGTTTTAATAAAACGCAGTATTTACATTGCCAATTTTATTGACGTCTGGTTGATGTTGCTTAAAATGTCCACATTGCTTGATTCTCTTATTAATTTTAACGTTATGTTATTCTTATTGATAGGCGTCTCAAGGCCTTTTCTGATTTCGTTAACACAAGAATGGACCTCATTCTGTATTGGTCTTATAAGAATGCAAAAACAAATCTTTTTATACAATTTTACATTAACTTCATCATAGTAGTTTTTGAATTCTTATTTCAATATTTTTGGTATGGTAAATATCAATCGGTGGTATGATGAAACTGGTTTTTAAGTTTGGACAAACTAAACATAGGTAAATAACTCAAAACAACTTGTTTGGTTTTATGCTGCACTTTATTGTGTAGAAACGGCCTTGAATGGCAAACGATTTCTTGTCTCGATTGTTTTTGTAATTAGAGTTTAAAATTTTAAGACCGTGCTGAAGATTTTTCTAGATATAAAGACACACTCAAAAGCGACTAAAATCAATAATTCAGCAGAAACAAACGGTACAAATAAAACAAATGAAACTCGTGTGTTTTTGGGAACCGGTTTTTCAGATATTTATACTTTGTTTAATACTTATTGAAATTCATATACAAATTGTAGTCATAAAACTCTAGACGCTCTCAAAAATATAAGATTTTTTTTTTTTTTTTTGAAAATTCCCATTCATCTTTTTACGTTTTACAATTCCTTTCAATTTAGCTGATTTTTCTACATTGCATATTCATGAATATACTAATTATGATCTGTATCTGTCTGTCTAATTGACAATTGAGCATGGGAATAGAACACAGAGGGTAGGTGTTCAATTATGTACGGGATTTTTTGTTCAATAATGTAATTTATATTTAGAACAAATAACAATTGCGTATTTTCTAAGAATTCATATTGGTGTAAACTAGTTATAATTAAATATAGAACACAAATAAATTGTAAATAATTAGTAAATAGTTGTATTCCCGAACCTGCAATATAGTACTATATAGGCGTTCTCTTCTCCTTTTTGCTACAACAGAAATTTAGCATAGAACCGCATATACATTACAATTTTTACCGGGTTAGCCTTCTTTATGAGGATTTATTTGATATACAGTACAATATAAACGTACTATAGCACAAATAGTAAATATAGGAATTGCCAGGGATAACTAGATCGAAGATCTACAGGATATAATAATCCGTAACAATGTGTAAACGTACTATTACTTCCAGATTTTTTAAGTGATTTGTTTCCCATTTTATTAACCTATGAGAATAGTCCATTTAGAGCAGCTGATGACTCGATGAACTGTCAAAGTGCGTAATTTCTACTTGAATTCGATGTGCAATGTTGCCAACCATGTGAAATATTATAAGAAAAAAATTGACATATGGCCGAGACAAAAACAAAGGTTTTTGTTGTGATACATCATCACCTTATTATTGCATCATGAGTGAATGTAGAAATTGTCAGGGATAACTAGATCGAAATAAAAACTTTAACGTTTGCGCTTCAACGAACGGCCTCTATGAGGATTTATTTTACATACATGTAATGGATTTGCAATTTAGATCTACTGGATATAATAAATCTGATAGAATGTAAACGTACTATTATTCCAGATTATTTGTAAGTGATTTGTTTCCTATTTCATTAACGTATGAACATGGTACAATATATAGGTAGTCCAGTAAGAGCAGCTGATGACTCGATGAACTGTCAAAGTGCCTAATTTCTACTTGAATTCGATGTGCAATGTTGCCAACCATGTGAAATATTATAAGGATAAGGATATTATATATTATAAGAGACAAAATCAAAGTATTTTTTTTTTTTTTTGAAGTTATATGGTACAAATACAACTCTGATTTCTCGACACTATTAACATTGGGCAATTAATATACTGCTCCATCTCTTGTAAACCCAATGTTGAAAGTCAAATAATCAGACTCTCTAAACTATCCAAGGACAAATTACAAAATTATTCACAAAATTTTGAAATTCTTTATTTTCAACTCTATTCAAAGTTCTTTAAAACGATCTTACATGAAAAAATATTTTGATTACTGGTTTTGTGACACACATTCAACTTTCTATAAATGGAAACCTTGCTGAAATAGCTAGTCATATTATTATGTTGCTATTTTTTTTTTTGCCACACATGAAACTCAAATTTTCTAAATTAACAATTAATAGTTTTGTGTGTGGTTTTCCGTTCACGGAGCGTGTACAACAACAAACGTTAATCGTGTTGTTAATCAACGTTTTGCATGGTTAATGTTGATTTAAAAAATATATATTCATCAGAATTTCATAGAATTAAGTACTAAGAAACAAAATTCAATAGCAATCTTATCAATGTGTATGTTCGGACACTTGACTTCCAAAAAACAAAAAAAGAACACAGAAAACGAAATCGAAATTTATGCTAATCGCACAAAGGTCAAAATTAAATATTTGTATAAAAACGAGGTGTTGAACATATTTAAAGTGATATTTTAATGAAAATCAATTATGTATTTAACAAGCAAATACCCATAATTCATTCTGCATAAAATGACATATATATTTCTCGAACTGTCAAAATCGTTTCTACCGTACATGTTTTAACAAAAAAATATGGAAGAGAAGTTCGTCAAAACTAGATGACAAACTTTCGAATAAGAATTTTTCGAGCAAAAATAAAATAATCTCTGTTGTAGAACCAGCAAGAATCCACTAAAACGGCATATACATTATCACTTTTTATCGGGTTAACCTACTTTATAAGGATTTATTTGACATATATGCAAAGGAATTAACAATTGAAACCCACTGTGTTAACGAAAACTGGTTACATGAAAACGTACTATAATTTCCTTTTAATAAAGTTCTGAAAACCTGTATTATTCGGCATAATTAACAGTTCAAGCATGATGCAATAATATAATGATGTATCAAAACAAAAACAACTGTTTTGTATCCGACCATCTGTCAAATTTTATCTAATAATATTTCTCATGGTTGGCAACATTGCACATTGAATTCAAGTAGAATTTACCCATTTTGACAGTTAATCGAGACATCAGCTGCTCTAAATGGACTATCTATTTATTGTGCCATGGTATAAACTATGCACTTTGACAGTTAATGGAGTTCCAATTTATTGTGCCATGAGTTCATGCAACACTGGTTTTTGCACACAAATCATACTACATTTAGGCTATAGCTTTTATCGTGATAATGTACATATCTTATCTCGATTTACATATAATAATATGTCAATTTGCTGCAAATCCTATGCTAAATCGAGATATTTCAAGGACAGTTCGGCTTTGCACCATAAAAAGTTTTATGCTTCAAAATTCGTTGAAATTCAACATTTCAAAATCGCTCTCAGAGTATCAAAAAATTTCAAAAATTCGTGAACGCAAATCTAGTAAATATGCCAAAATTAGATCGCAATACTTCAAAATTAAAATAATTTCAGTTTTCTTAAATTTGGTTCAATGTTTTACCAGTTTTGTGGGTTCAGGAACGGTTTTCGAGTAAAAAGTTGCAAAACTTGTAAAATTAGTAGATTCTTTTCGGTTCTGGAACGAAACTATTGATTTGAAAAATTGCCACAGAAATTATGAAAATATGTATCTATACGTAAACAAACAACAGCTGATTGTCGTCTTTATATTATTTTAATACAAATCTAAACAACTATGATTTTGTAACTCGCTTTAAAGCTTTGGTTTCATGTGGACTTTAGCTGAAAAAAAAAATTAAAAAAAGAACTTAAAACAAAACATATAAATATTTATGATCAACTCTGGATTCATATATTCTTATGAAAAAAGTTGTCATTTTTGTAAACGGAATGTAATGATACATTTACATCGAACGTGTTTTATTTATTTTAAATATTTACAAAGGAACTTTAGTATAATCTCCATTTTGTACTACAAAAACAATTTTTCTTTTTTATTGAAAAGAATAATACAAATTAGTAGACTCTTCTAGTACGGGAAAAGGTCATCCATCTTGTTGAAAAGGTCATCCATGGAGACCAGTTGGATATGACTCTCACGTTTACTCTAAATTTTTATATTAAATATAAGCTATACAACATTTTTTTGCTTCTGGGCAACATTGGGAAAGACCATATGATTTATCTACTCAAAATCATCTACAATAAAATCTAATACATCTAACATGTTTTATGGAAAATCATTTATTAGGCCATATTCAAATAAATGGCAATTTAGATGAAGAACAAATAATGATTTGGCATAAACCACACATAAAGTTATAGTGCGTTTATATCATAGTTTTTTCCTCTTTTATCAACATTTAGTTGCAAATTCATTCAAATTTATTTAATTTTTCCATACAAATGTAATGGACTCCATTAACGAAATCCTGAAATACGCCCTAATGTTTACATGATCTAAATGTCGATCAGCTGATCTTTCTTAGTATATATACAAAATTATTAATTAGTACCAACAATAATTGTTTGCAATTTAAGAGTGAAAAGAAAAATTACTACAATGAACATTTTTTGCAATGCTGTGATCATTTGGAAAGTAAAAACGTCACCTAAAAACAAAATATTCTATAAATAATTTTTGTTTTCCTTTGATTTTTCATTTTTGCATTTGACGATCATTAAATAAAAATGCAAACATGTGAAAACAGTTGCAAATTTTGGTACATTTTAAGAGGGTTGTATTTTTTTCGTACAAAAATCGCGTTGAATCTTATTGGTATCATGATTTAAAATAAACCCTGCCGCACGATGATTTAAATTTTTATAATAAATCATGGTAAATTCAGCGTGTTATAAAAAATGAACCCTGATTCAGCCTTTAATTGAACACAACTTGATGTTCATGCCCTTCAATAATATTTCCCCCATGTATTAATATTTGCAAAAGTTTTTTTATTTTAAGTAATAAATCAGCTGATTTCAAAGTGATGCCAAATTTTATTACTCTGAACATACTAAAAATAAAACTATATTCACACAACATAAAAACACTCAAAGATTTCCTTTCCTTGCTAGCAGTTCATAGCAAAGTTCAAAATACCACAGTCCGATAACATTAACTATATACATAGATAGGAAACCCATGTGGGGTTTACTATGCGCTACTGCATTTCTAAATATGATTTGAAAAAAATAATGAAACGCTTGATTTATGACATATTTTTTATATTTATCTTATCATTAAATAACAAATCCATAATCAACAAACACACAATGTATATTGTGTTATGTTGTTTTTTTTTCAGTTATATTGAAAAGTTCATTTCAAGAATTAACTAACAATTTAATGGCCTTTATACTTTCTCTGGATTTGTACAGTTACATTTGGAGCGTGATAAAGAAATATCGGCTATGAAATCGATTAAAGATATGCTTGGAAATCACTCGAAAATCAAAATTAAATAACTGATTATTTTTTGTTATTTCACTCGATTATTTTTAGATTATTTTGTTAAAATGCGGTGATAATAATTTAATTTTGCTACCAAGGGTAAAATATTTGATCAAATTGAAAAAAGGGGAAAATGCGTTCCATTTTAAACAATTTTACTACTACTAACTTTCCTGAGTTTTTTTATGATTTGATCAATAGCTAGCCCTTATTGCCTTTGAAAATATGGTAAACAGTGTTCTATCAGAGTTGTATTGGAAAACAAAACATCCTATGTAAAGCATACGTAACGTTCACTTTATTTATTTTGAATAATATTGAATTAAAGAAAAATTATAATATTAAATTTTTCTTAAAAACGATTGTTATATTTCATCCTGGATAAAAAGATTCAAAAAATGAACAAATTTGATTTTGATATTCCTTTATAATTTTGCATTTGATATAACGAAACTTAAAGAGGGATCATTATGCACTAATAAGGGGATGCAGCAAAACAAAACGTTTTGTTTTTGTCTCGACCATCTGTCAAAATTTTCCTTATAATATTTAATATGGTTGGCAACATTGCACATCGAATTCAAGTACCCTTTGACATACAATCATAAAATGGACTACCTATTTATTGTGCCATAAGAGGGATGCTTGAAATCCTCGTATGTGGCGCCCCCTTTATTCTAAAAAAAAGCTTTAATGTAAACATATCTTACACGATTATTATTTGGCTACATAATTAAACTTTCGAACTTCACAAAAATAAATTATGAAATATAGCAATCAAGACTAATTTTAAATACTCCCAAAAATGTTCAAATATTTAAGCCCTCCTTTTAAATTTATTATTCATAACGAGTATGTTCCCCCTACCCGATGACTCAAATTATTAATTGTACACAATGAAGCTTATTAAGTAAAAACCAAAATTCATTTTATTTTTAATTGTTAATACACATTTAACATGTTTAATGAACTTTTAAAGACAATTAAAAAGGTGAATGTACATATAGACGAGTTCTTCATAAGCAAATGTACGTAAATTGCAACAATTCGGGATTAATTAATGGAATTCTATATTATGTTAACATTTGACACTGTTATTGTACCAGCGCAAATATATAAAATAATTACACAAATGCAAGATTTTAATAGAAAGACAAATACACCTAAAAATAATCTGGAATGTCAAGAAACAATTATTACGGAATGTTTATAATTTTGTAAAGAAAATCCCAAAGTATGTAACCTGGAACACTAGTTAATTTACAATGTTTTTATCACCGTACTAATGAAATACAACACTGATTTTGTAAGAAAGGGAGAAAGGAAAAATGCAAAGAAAAAATCCAATATTTCACATATAAACATTAATGTCCAAATGTACACAAAAAGTGCGGAAACCGAATATATAAATGCTAGATAAAGGCTATAGGTTATGCAATTATTTATTGTATCAAAACTATATAAAGTTGACAGTCAGCTGTTATTTGTTTACTTGCAAATTTTATTTGTTTCATTATTTTTGTGGTCACTTAAAATTAACCCTCATTTAATGCATATTAGATATGTTCCCTAACCTGCAATATAGTACAACATTGAACTATTTTTCTTCTTCAATGAAAATCTTTCTCCCCGACGGGTTGTACTACTTTTGCAATTTTTATTGAAAAGCGTTTCTTACGTAGTAAACTAGCAATAAAGGGCTAAACAGAATGTTCGCGTTGGGCGTTTTTTTGTTATCGCGTTAACGCACACATCAGCGCACATCAACTTCGAGCGTTTGTGTTATCGTTTCCTTGTAGTGTTAAATTTGAGAAAGTCAAAACGAACATGTGTTCTCTTCTTCTTTTTTGCTTTTTGCAATTTTGTCCTCGCACGTAACCCTGAGTTTACACGCGATAGGACAGTCGAAAACAATTGAGTTCATGCATTAATTGTCAAAAAATTAAAAATCATAAATGAATTCATTTATTTTAATACTGTAGTATAATATAATTTTTCAATTTCGTTAATATTCAATCCATTTCTGCCTACTTTTTTTATATTATAAAATATTAGTTTATTATAAAAAATCGTTTGTAAACTCTACGTAATATTAAATCTAGGAATTGTTAGGGAGAAAATAATTCCCTCGATATAGGAAACCTCAATATTCGTGCTTTAACAAACGACACACACATTTTATTCATTCTTGTGAGAGTAAAGAAATGGAAAGTAGTGAAAAATATTAAGAACATGCATAGGCAATGACTGTTTTATGTTTCTTATTTTAGGCTTAAGTGTATGACATATTAGAAATTATAACAATTGAAATGTTCCTGCAAAAGACTGTAATTCTGTAAATTTTGCAAATCATAAATTTTTTCTTACCAATTTTGCAAAATTCATATTAAAAAAAATAATTTTCGAATATATATATTGTTTTATTTTTAAAAACATTTATAAGTTACTATAGGCTACCTTAAATATATCGTTATTATATTCGATTTAATTACTATTTCGAGCTCAATAATAAAAATTAAATCCACTCAATATCTCGAGTTGCTTGAAATCCTATACAAGGTAGATATACAAGGTAGCCGCATCGGTGAATTTCTATAAAAAACATCGGTTGTTTTATTTTGATATGTAAAAAATATTTTGCCAAAACAAACAGATTGGCAAGATTTTTTTACACAAATTCTTGTATAAAATGTTAATACAAGTATTTCCAAACAAGCTCTTCCAAATTCGGAGATTTTCATTTATAATTTTGTTTTTTTAATTTTTTGGTTCAACATTACAGCAAAATTTTTGACATTTATTTGCACCAACAGTTGTGCCGATGCGGCTACCTTATTAAATATACCTTGTCCTATACTAAAGCGTCATAATTTAAAATACAACCCTGCTTTGACGCAAAACTAAATAATCAGTAGGTCTATTCTGTAACTGTTTAACAATATTCGACATTGTTTATTTTACAACAATTTCATTTGTTTTGTTGTTTTTACAATAACAAAAGAAAATTAAACAATATCGAATGTTGTCAAAAGTTACAGAATGTGCCTACAGGTCTTCTAAAAATATTACTATAATTTAAAATCACATATGTTCTTATACATTTTTATCAATAGCAATTCCTATCAAAATTATTAAAATATTTATTAAAAATCATATTGACACGATTAAACGGCATATACATTAGAACTTTTTACCGGGTTAACCCACTTCATGAGGATTTATTTGACATATATGCAAAGGAATTGACAATTGAAACCCACTGGGTTAACGAAATCCGGTTAAATGTAAACGTACTATTACTACGTTAGAATCAAATCAGCTGGGTTTTGCTGTTACCTTTTATAATTATACCATGGCAAAATGTGTATGTATGCGTAAACAAGTAACGGCTGACAAATCAACTTTTCAACTATCATTTTAATACTGGTCTAAACAGCTAGGATTTGGTATTCGATTTACAAAACGAATCAATTTAGAATACATAGTCTAAACGCTCCTTAAGTGTTGGACATTTCATAATAAATGTACTAAATCAACAATTGCACAAAAACGAGCAATTCATTTTAAATTTCTGCAAGTATTCTTTTCTATTTGCTTCCTCTTTCTATAATAATTTCACTACTATTGTATGTTTTTTCGTTTTATTTATTCACTAAAAAGTATCAAATTTCCCTTTTAAGTAATGTCATCTCTGAAATGAATATATAATTCATTAAACCTTGACGTGAGACCGACCAACCGATCAACAATTGGCAACGTAAACGTGGTATCAGTTTCTGTTGTTGTTGTTTGTTCGATTGTGTTTAGAACATTGTTCTTTCTGTAGGTCAGTAGTGGCTACTTAGAGTTATCTACGTATGAGATTTGAATACGTAATTTTACACTTGACCCTGAAATGTGTAGTCGGATATAAATGTTATATATGAATATATGACTCAATTAATTGAATTCAATGAATTATAAACAAAGAATTTCATTTATGTTTCACATAAAGTCAATTTCAAAACAAGTATACAAAGATTTTTTCAAATAGTAATATCACATTCCACAATACCGAGCAGTTGATTGCATGCATTTCAAACACAAATCTACAAGGCTTATTAATATCATCCAAGAAGATCAGCTGTATATCAGCTGATTCTCAAGTTTGCTGTCAAAGTCCATTAATCTGAATTTATTTCCATTGTTTTTGTTGTTAAACTAGAAAAAACAGCTGTATTTTTGGCTTTCTGGGTGATCTTATTAATAGACCTTGCCAAACCCAAACTTTGTAGGGCAGTGTTATTAGCCTTTTATGCCAATGAAATACATTTTTTGTTGCATTATTTTGTTTTTTTTTTCATTTAGCAATGATAATAATTCCGAAAAAAATACGCACACTTGCATACAAAATTGTTTTATTGTATATAAAAATAAAAAAAACCTCTAGGTTTTTTTTTTTGCACAAAATCAAAACATGGGATCATTGACTTGTCGACGACGCCGATGACAAACGTATGCACTAGATTTGCGTACACTTCCATACATACTACATTAGGCATTTATTAATTGAAACTATTACGTGATGTTTGGGTGCGTGAACACGATCCATAACCCCATATAAGTTACCGACTTTACTTCCTAGTTTTTTTTTTTAACGAAAAACATAAGTGACGATGATTTGATTTACCTTGACTTTGAAAATTTGTGTGTGTTGTGTTTGGGCTCTTTGGCGCGCATAGCCACAGTCATTAACCAAGTCACTGGCAGACAATCGGACCCATCATTATTCTGCTACTTCTTTTCTCTTCTACACGCACCAAGGCATGTCAAAGTAAGACAATAATACACTCAGTCATTCGGTCGCTCGGTCAACTCGGAAGCATAGAGAGTCACACAAAAACCTCATTAATATGCCCATGGCGAAGTCGTTCGAAAACATGCTTTCAATTTAAATTTCAGTTTCGTTTGTTTTTAGTGTGTGTGATATTAGTCGTTAAATGCCAATGTGATTAAATCAAATTTATGAAATGGTTAATAATCATAATAAAAATAATTCTAGAACCTTTCTATGTAACTTATATCACAAAAATGCTATAGATTTGCTTATCATTTGATAAATTGACGCTTTGTAATATATGAATAAATGATACAAGTTTATGTTATAGGTTAAGTGTATGGTATGTTTTTTTTTTTTTGCCTATAGATCCCTACCATGTTTTGTTTATCGCAATGACGGAATAGTTATATGTAAATAATAAATAAATCTCATAAATTCACTTTACTGGTTGATAAATTTGTTATTTACACACTCACACACAAATCCGTATGACCTTGAACCATTAATGGAATATAAATTTATTATATGTATTTGATTTGTTCCCGTACTTTTTTTAATAATAAACACGGGAAAAAGAAAAATGTGAAAATAGCTTTGACAGTTCAAATTAAAACCTCATTGTCAAAAATTAAAAATTTTTATTAAAATCAATTTGACTGTAGAAATGAAAGTAAAGGCGCGTTTACACCATAGATTTTATCTTGATAATGTCCAAAAGATCAAATCGAAAATTAATTTATATCCAACTCAATTTATAAAATCAATTTGCTCGAAACCTGACAAAAACAATACTGCTTTGGCACAATAAATATGTAGTCCATTATAAAAAAATTAAAATATGTTTATTTTTTATAATTTATAATGAATATTACATGGTATAATAAGGAAAGTAGTCTCGTGCACTCGCATGTTCAAAATGTTTTTCTTGCTGTATCTTCATTGCTGATGGCAAAATAAAACAATTTTTCACACTTTGATAATTTCGAAAAGATCGAAAAAAGGAAAATTAATTATATGATTCTGGATTTGAGTCATTCAGTGAGGACTCAATTTACATATCCAGAATCATATATCGCTTTTTTAACGTGAAAAGGCAAAAAGTCCACTTTTTCAAAAAATTGAGATTTTTATACAGACATGTTCTATAAGTAAAAATACATCGATTTAAACATATACGATTTTTAATCGACTTGATTCACGAAATCCCGAAATACACACTAATTGTTTACACATACCTTTAATCATGATCTAAATGCCGATCAGCTGATGTTTCTTAGTATACATACAAAACGATTATTTTGCGTCAAAAATATTTGTTTGCAATTTGAAAATGAAATAAAAGATGCTGTGATCGTTTGGAAAGTAAAAAAAGGAAAAAATCTATAAATAATTTTTATTTTTTTTTATTTTTCATTTTTGTATTTGGCAACGGTTAAATTTAAAAACAAACAACATATGAAAATAGTTGCAAATTTTGGTACAGTGTGGTCTTTCGTACAAAAACCGCGTTGCATCTCATTAGCATCATATTTTCGGTCCTGTAAATCCGCTTTAAATAAATTATTATATTATTTCAATATTTTATGATATGCCATTCATCGTACGTAAATGGTTACGGGTTCAAATACAAATTTTATTGGAAAATGACAAAATCAAATACAGAGTTGCTGGGGTTGCCATCATCGATTTAGCAAATGAGACGACGTTTAATAATTATGCCATATGAATATTACGATAATTTAAAATAAAAAATGGTGGTATACATTTTTCACCTTATGAAGAGCATTTCCGATCAAAATTTAAAAAAAAAAAAATCCCACAAAAATTATAAGACCAGGGTGTATACGTAAACAAGTAACAGCTGACAAATAAACTTTATATATTTTATTTATATTAAGTCGATTCAGAGGGCATAGTATCTGCAAGAAATTACTATGTTATGGATAAGAGTTATGGATTGAAAAAATACCAAATAAAAACAAGAATCTGCTGTGTATATTTATTTTATATTTGACAGAATAAGCTACTACCTACATAGTTGCATTTTTGTTATTCACCTCATGTTATCCTACCTTATTGTATTATAATCTCAATAAACAAACATGAATAGATTAAACAAAGTTTTATGTTTTCAATATAAAGTTAACATAATTGTTCGTGTCACAAAAAAAAAACTATCAATAAGGCCAAAACGTAAGGCCTTTGCTTCGATGAAGTAAACGCTAATTTTTCTCAAGATTATATATTATTTTTTTCTTTAAATTATCTGTCAAATCAAAAATCAAAATCCAGGGTTTATTGAAATTTATATTTCATGAATTGATTCGAATTGGACTTTCCAATGACACATTTTATTTCAACATGTCTGATGTAAAAGCGGATTTACATATAACTTTTGATCATGATTAAAGGCTGAATCAGGGTTTATTTTCTTAATCAGGCTAAATTTACCATGATTTACCACACAAATTTAAATCATCGTGCAACAGGATTTATTTTAAATCATGATCGAAATCATGATACTACTGAGATGCAACGCGGGTTTTGTACGAAAAAATACAACTCTCTCACAATGTACCAAAATTTGCAACTGTTTTTACATGCCGTTTGTTTTTAAATTTATCGGCTGACAAATACAAAAATGACAGATCAAAGGAAAATAAAAATTAATTATAGAATTTTTGTGTTTTTATGTGTTTTTTTTTACTTTCCAAACGATCACAGTATTGCAAAAACATTCCCATTGTGGTAATTCTTCTATTCTTTTACAAATTGCAAACAAATATTTTTGGCGCAAATTAATAATTTTGTATGTATACTAACAAACATCAGCCGATTGGCATTTAGAACATGATTAAGGGTATGTGTAAACAATTAGGGTGTATTTCTGGATTTCGTTAATCGAGTCGATTTAAAATCGTATATGTAAATGTACCTTAACCTAACCTAAACCTGTTGTGTTTTATTTACTAAAAGCGGACATATAACATTTAATCCTGATTAATGTAATGTAAACGTACTATAAAATTAAATTTGAATGGATTATGCAACTAATAGTACGTTTGCGTTGTACCGAATTTCGTTAACCCACTGTGCGTTGGTTATGAAGTGCGTTGACCCGGTAAAAAGTTCTAATGTAAATGTCGTTTAAATCTTGACAAAAAATGTTAACTCGAATATAAACACACTATAACTTTAAGTGTGGTTTATGCCAAATCATTATTTGTTCTTTATTCATATTCAAATCAAATTTTGAATATGGTCTAATTAGATATCATTTTAGATGGCTGTCAGCTGATTTTTGTTTACATCTACTCACAATCATATGGTCTCTGCCCATACTGCAAGAATCTACTAATTTGCACTATTTTTATCATTAATAATTTGTAATTTCTTTGTATATATATATATATATATATATAAATGAAATATAAATAAAAAAAGCCATTTTTTATTAGAATATAATAGTACGTTTACATTGTACTGGATTTCGTCAAATTTGTCTTCATGCCATTTAAGAATCCAGAATTCATCGTATATAGTTATGTGTTTTAATTCACTTAAAGATTATTTTGCTATTACTGAAATTCTAAGCATTGAAATCGAGATGCAAATCTTGTATTAAAATGATATGAATTTGACAGCCACCTATTTTTAGTTTTCGTATACATACACATTTCACTGGTTTCATAATTTTTGTAGCAATTTTTAAATCAATATTTTTTTAATTACAATGTACTATACCTATTTCACTATAGAACCAAACCAGATCGTAATTATTGCATAATTAGAAAATACTAGAACGCCAGCATATAGGCTTTTGTATATTGTAAACATATTTCGTTAATCGAATCGATTTAAAATCGTATATGTAAATGTATTTTAAAACGTGAAAAAGTTTTACAAAACCATTAATGTATACGTCAAAGAAGGTACACTGGTTTTCGAATAGGATTTTCATGATGTGAAATTGACATTTGAGACCAATTGGATTTAGATAACGATTAAAGTACATTTAGAAAACGCGCTCTTAATGTACTTTAATCAGAAAACAGCTGATCAAATATGGATGTATGTTTAGTGCGAGCATGATTCACATGGCATAATATTGCTTGTTATTAATTTATCAGTCTGGTCAAAAACAACAAAAAATCTTAACTAATTTAAACATGAAATAAGCGTTTAACTCTTAACAACTCCAAATGTATTCTGAAGTATGGTTTATGGCCGCTCCACATTTTGAACTTTGTTCACAGATAACTAGAGACTAAATGCGTTTCTGTATTATTAATAAATACTGTTATACTTTAGTTTTAAATTCAAAGTTCATTTCCTATTAAAGCGACGTTCATACCAATAAACTATTGAAATATAAAACCTATCTGGTGAAAAGTTAACGTTAAATTTCTTCATATTCAAAACCACATAGATTTTCTTCGATTGATTTTTTCGTCATCCACATATCTATTGATTGCAGCCGGTAATTTAATATATTCAACCACAAATAATAGTATTCTTCAACGTTTGTATTATCTTATAAAACAATTTATGCGCATCAGCTGATCTTTTCGGTTCGTGTGTTTTATTGGTGGTTACGTTTTAAGTTGTCTTCCTTTTTTAATTTTTTTTTGCCTACTTGACCCACTAATTGAATGTTTTGTCGGTCGGTGACTGCTCTCAAGATATTGATGTTGTTGTTACAAAAAATTGTATTACAGCAAAGTAATGGTTGAATATTTTGTTTTCTTCTTCTTTTTCTCCCACAAGTAATCTCATATTTTCTCCCACTACGATAATATTTAATTTCAATAAGGGGACTACTATTGGTTCCGTTGTAGACGGCTTGTTATTCTTCTTCTCTCCAATTTTTTTCTTCTTCTTCTCTTCCATAATAATCCAATAAATTGTGCTTTTGTTGCACAATTAAATTTTGAATAGCTAGACAGGTTGAATAATGTCGTTCGGTTTTTGTTGATTTCCATTCATTGCTTTAGTTTGGGGTGATGGAGGAGATGAAGCTTCTACTAGCACACTTTAACAGTGGCAGACAAAATTGAAGCAACGTTTTTATAGTTGATATTTCCAAACAAAAATATGATATTCTTTTTGAAATGGATATCCTGTAATAAATTAGCAGATTATGTGACTCATTTTATGGGAAAAATGGATTTATGAAATCTATAAAAAATTGTATTTGGTGTTGGTAAACAATGATCAGCTGATTTATTACTAGAAAATTCTGACAGATGGTTGACACAAAAACAAATGTTTTTGCTGCTAGGTTATCTTAGGAATTATGGCGCATTTACATAGACCTTTTACATAATATAAATTTAAGTTATTTACACCGCTTTGAGATCATCACAAATGACAGTCAGTTGATACATAACACAAAAATTTACCAAATAAAAAAATTACATAAATAAAATATTATTGCTATTTATAAAGTCCAGTTTAAACTATAGCTTATATAGTGATGTAAATTATCTCGATTTAATTGTATAAATGTGTATATATATATATATATATATATATATTTACCTCGATTTACCATTAACCCTTTGTGGCCCAATGTTGCCCACAGGCAACAAAATGTTTTAGAGCTTATATTTAATATGCAGTTTGTAGATATATATTATTTGGATTTCATATGTCAAGATCTGATTATAGACGAAACATATCAAAACAAAAATCAAAAAAAAAAAATTGGTAAAGTAATATGCTTTTCAATATAGAGAAGAGGGTACATTTGTGTACAGTACTAATTTGTGTATACAGTTCAAATTATTTAAATCACTTCGTATTCAAAATGTACGAATTCTGCCCTCAGAATTATTTTTTATTCTTGTAAAAATCAATATAGAGAATGATATAAAATGATTTTTCTGTAGATTTTGCATTTGATTTTCTTGATATTGGACTATAATTTTCCGAAAGAATGTACTGTACCTCCCGAATGCAAGGATGTAGCGATGTCAAATTTTGTGCATATCCTATTATGATAGTTATATTAAATCTGTGAACAGAAATTTATTCTAAGACTACGAAAAAATTCGGGGCTCAAAGGGTTAAAAATTAAATCCCCTCAAATGCATTTATTCGAAATCCTGTGCGTAATCGACATAATTTCAAATACAACCCTGTTTTAGTAATAAAAAAGCATCACCTATCCTAAACGTGTTCAAATGGATACTCTTTATTTGTGTCAAAGTGCCAGCTGCTGAAAATATTTAAAAATGTTAAAAAATATAACGAATATTATATTATTTTAAAACAACACATTTTTATATGCATTTTTATCATATGGAGAGTAAATCTTTCTAAACTATGAATATACTAGCCAGCAATGTTGAATTAGAAATGTGTATGTAAACGTAAACAAATATCAGCTGACATGCTTTATGTAATTTTAATACCAGTCTCATCAATTCAGAAATCGAGTAGATTAAGAAGACAATGTAAACACGCCTAAATTAATTTGACATATGTAGAATATAATATGTCAAAAGTTGTCTGCCATTATCTGAAACAAGCATTATGTAAACGTAAACAAATATCAGCTGGCTGGCTTTAAATCATTTTAATACCAGTCTCAACAGCTGGGACATAGTACATCAATTCAGAAATCGAGTAGATTAAGAAGACATAATGTAAATACGCCTAAGTTAATTTGACATATGTAGAATATAATATGTCAAAAGTTGTTTGACATTATCTGAAACAAGCATTTATTCATTTACTAGCCAGCTATGTTGAATTAGAAATATGTCTGTAAACGTAAACAAATATCAGCTGACTGGCTTTATATTATTTTAATACTAGTCTCAACAGCTGGTATCAATTCAGAAATCGAAAAGATTAAGAAGGCATAATGTAAACTACCCTAAATTAATTTGACATATATAGAATTTAAAATGTCAAAATTTGTCTGGTATTATCTGAAACAAGCATTTATTTATTTACTAGCCAGCTATGTTGAATTAGAAATGTGTCTGTAAATGTAAACAAATATCAGCTGACTGGCTTTAAATCATTTTAATACCAGTCTCAGCAGCTGGGATGCAGTACATCAATTTAGAAATCGAGTAGATTAAGAAGGCATAATGTAAACACTCGTTAATTAACTCAATATATATAGAATTTAATATGTCAAAAGTTGTCTGACGTTATCTGAAACAAACATTTATATCCTAATTTTTGTCTGCCACTGTTGGCGAGCAATGACACAACATCTGAGATACTTACAACATATCGTATGTTATTTGCATGATCAGTACAAATCTTCTGTTGGGGTCGGGGGGTGAAAACAGAATACGGTTTAAGGTGTCTTGTTGCATTCTCTGTAATTGAATTTAGATGTACTATGACACATCATCTTCAGCAGCAGCAGCAGGAGAGAGTCAAGCTTGGTGGGGCTTTGTACTTAAACGTTTACGTGTAGATGCATAAATATCCAATTATTTATCTGTCATATTTACGAGCAATATATTTTTTTAAGTTGCGTGCTAGTAAACGGATATAATAACAACAAAAAAACATTTGAAGTGCTCAAAAGTCAATCATTCTATTTATCGACACAATGAACTTGGTGGCGTTATTAAGTGATAATTATAACAAAAAATAATATGATCAGATGATTTAGGAGGGGTGTAAACATGATCATTTTATAATTTGGGATATTATAATTTTAAATATGAAATTAAACGCATTATTTTGCAACACGTGTTTTATTTAAGCCGTAATAATAATTTTTTTTTCAATTTTTTATCAGTTTAAGAAAAGAAAAGTTAATTTTATGCTAATATTTAGTGAAGCATTATAATAATATTTATTATTTTTCTATTCGCAACTATTATTTAAACAAAATTATTTTATTTTCTGTAACAATCAACTTATAATATTAATAATGACATTTTTAATACGATCAGCTGTTCTATGACCACCTATACGAAATGTGATAAATAAGCTTTGATGTAAAAAGGGCATTATCATAAGATTAATCAGCTGATGAGTGGTCGAGCTTACAGCGCACTTAGAGCACGTACAGACTACTAAATCCACTCGATCTCAGATGTCAATTCCATAGGGTATACGTCACCTTAATCATGTTCAGAAATCCATTGGATTATATTTGACGTATACGCAACTGTCAATAACATAGTGTATACGTCAAATACAATTCGCTATGGAATTGATACTTAGAATCGAGCGGATTTAGTAGCCTAAACGCGTTATTACATACTAATTCGCTTTAATACAAGACGTTGCTATTGCCTTATGGCCGGTAACTGATATGTTTCATGTTTGGTACGCTGCTATATTGTATTTAAATTATAGGGATCACTAGCTTAAATAAACGAATAGGGCATTTTATTTTTTGAGGGAGTTTACATATAACTTTTTATCATGATTAAAAGCTGAATCAGGGATAATATTCTTAATCAGGCTGAATTTACCATGATTTATCATACGAAAAAAATATTTATACAATTTTTATGTGATTTTTTTACTTTCCAAACGATCACAACATGGCAAAAACATTTCCATTCATGTAATTTTTCTTTTTGATCACGATTAAAGGTATGTGCAAACAATTATAGTGTATTTCTGAATTTCGTTAATCGTGTCGATTTAAAATCGTATATGTAAATGTACTTTAGAGCGCTTTAGACTACTAAATCCATTTGAATTCAAACGTCACTTCCATAGCGTATACGTTAATCCTTTTCACAAATCCAGTGGATTAAATTTGACATTTGAGATCGAGTAAATCTAAACACTCTTTTAATTCGCTCTGATATAACACGTTTCCGGCGGCATATATGTTTCATGTTAGGTACGTTACTATATCCAGGGCTCACTGGGTAAATTAAACGAATAGCCTACTTTCATCACAAGAAAATTCGTATAGTTCATACATCTATTTTTTACGAAAAGTAGAGCGAAGATTAATGCCCACAATTATTAATTATAATTCGACGTCAATATAAACATTGTTTTAGATCCTATTACAATAAAGCTACATGGCCACATATCCAACTCTAATTTTTTACATAAATTAAAAACAAACATAAACTAATCAAAAAATTATATCCTCCTCCTCTCTTTACAGTGCCCTCTATGCCTACTTCAAGCTGCTGCATCTTATCAAGAAATATGAAAAGAAAAATATGACAATTGCCGATATATTCCATGCGAATGTATCGAAAAATCCCGATAAATTGGTTATTGTCAGTGAAACACAATCGTGGACATTCCGTCAATTAAATGAATATTCCAATCGGATTGCCAATGTTTTCCACAGTCATGGCTATAAGAAGGGTGATGTTGTTGCTTTGTTAATGGAAAATCGTGCTGAATTTGTTGGTACCTGGTTGGGTCTATCGAAAATTGGTGTTATTACCCCTCTGATAAATACAAATCTCCGTGGTCCATCACTATTGCACAGCATTACAGTGGCAAAATGTTCTGCTCTCATCTATAGTGAGAGTTTCACTGAGGCTATTGAATTCATTCTTAAAGATTTACCCTCAAATGTTGCCCTCTATCAATATAATGAGGAGCCACGTACTGCTGTAAGTGGTAATGCTAAGGATTTAAAGGAATTATTGGAAACCGCCTGCAAGGATAAATTACCCGCCTCCGCTGAACGTCCATCACATCATGATAAATTGTTATATATTTATACATCGGGTACAACCGGGTTGCCCAAGGCTGCCGTTATTTCACATTCACGGTAAGTATGATTGGCAAAGTGTTTATTTTATTATAAAATGTTGTAATATTTTTTTGTGTAATTATTGCAAAATTCCAGTTATCTCTTCATTGCTGCTGGTATTCACTTTACCCTGCGCTTCGAACAAAAGGATACATTCTATACACCATTGCCATTGTATCACACCGCTGGCGGTATTATGAGTATGGGTCAAGGTCTATTGTTTGGTTCCACTGTTGCCATCCGTAAGAAGTTCTCGGCTTCTGGTTACTTTGCTGATTGTGTCAAATTTAATGCTACCGTAAGTATTGTTTGTTTCTTGTTAAAATACAGATAAGAGTAGGGGTTGACAAATTTCTAGTAACTAATTGGGAAATGCAGACTTTGGACTTTGACGTCAGTTTTTCATTTGTTTGTAAATTTAACAGATAAGAGTTTTCAAGAAGGGAATGACAAATGTTTTGTAACTAATTGGAAATTTTTTGAATTTTGAACTTCAAAGTCAGTTATGAATTGTTGAATCATGTTTTATACAAAGAATAGAGGGTGATATAGATAAGTAGGTAATGGGGTGCATTGAATGAAAATATCAGATATTGGAATTATTTCAGTTATGATTTGTTGACTCATGTTGGAGATAAATAGTCGGTAATTGACACGATCTCAAATGTCAATTACATAGCGTATACGTCAAGTATAATCTTCTGGATTTGTGAACATGATCAAGGTGACGTATACGCTATGGAATTGACATTTAAAAACCAGTTGATTTAGTAGTGTAAACGCGCTCTAAGTCACAATTACAAATACAAGTTTTAGCCCGAAGAACATTGGATAGATTTTTTTTGAATGGCCAAAGTTAGTAGACTACGTATTTCCCGGTCCACACAAGTGTAATAAGTTAAAAAACAGTCTGATGGGAAACTCGATCTAAGAACGCCTAATTTTATGAAATTACTCATGATGCAATAATAAGTTGATGTATAGAAACAAAAGCCTTTGTTTTTGTCTCGACCATCTGTCAAAATTTTCCATATAACATTTCACATGGTTGGCAACATTGCACATCGAATTCAAGTAGAAATTATGCACTTTGACAGTTAATCAAGTCATCGGCTGCGCTAAATGGACTACCCTGCTTTTGCAGAAAAGTAATAACCTCTCCCTAAAGTACAGTTAAAGTACGTTTAGACTAGAGCTTTATCGTGAGTGATAACGTGCCTTATATCGATTGAATTGCTAAATCGAGTTAAATTTATAATTTTTTTTCCACTAGTTATCTTGATTTGACTGAAATCATACGCTAAATGGAGATAATTTCAAATACAACCCTGTTTTTCCAAAAATGAAATAATGACTTCTCCCTAAAGTATAAAAGTGTTTTGGAAACTTCCACCTCTGTTATGAACACATGTTAAATTTTGTTTCGATTTGGCAACTCCTTCATATAGAAACATGTGTTCAAAAAAGATGCATCCGCAATTTTTTACAATGGAAAAATTAGAAATGCGTTCTTTAATTAAAAAAAATTGCGGACGAGTCTTTTTTGAACAAATGTTTCTATATGAAGGTGTTGCCAGATCGAAACAAAATTTAACATGTGTTCATAAAAGAGATGGAAGTTTCCAAAACACTTAATTTTTTCCTGTTTATACCGCGCTTTCTGTGCTAGGTCAAGAACTTTCCGAACTGTATTCTTATTTAGAAAAAAAAATTACTGACATTCATTCAAACAGCTGACTAAAATTAGGGTGGTTCACATTTGTAATTTTTTTGCGATCGAGGTTGTTTAACGACGATCCTAATCTCGTGATTTATTTAAATTATTTATAAAAACCTGATATTTTTTAAAAATTCACTTAAATTCGTTCGAAAAAACAGGCTAAAAATAAGAAAATTCACATGTAGGAATTCTTTACAGATCAAGGAGGTTTATAAAAGCTGTGTTCCCAAACCTGCAATATAGTACTATATTGTACTAGTTTTGGAATTTTGCTAGAAAAGCATTCCCTTACGCCGAAAAGTAGCAAAAATTGAAGTTAAATTTAAGAGAGTTAAAACCAAAATGGCGTTCTCTTCTCCTATTTTCTGCAAGACCAATTTGGCCTAGCACGAAATAGTAAGTGTAGTAAATTGTGAATTTGACATTTGATTGCCAGAGATATACAGTCCGAAATAAAGCATATGAAAGTTAGCGCTTCAACAAAAGGGACACGCGCACACACATTTGCTTGAAAATAAAACCAAATAAGAAATTTAAAAATTGGCAAACAGATTTTTTATTCTCTTTTGGAGGATAGTGAAGATGAATGGCTGGCAGCTCCAAGGAGGGCTACTAACGGTAATCATTTTAAAATAATCAGAGTTGCATATCCATTACATCGAAACTCCACTTCCAAATATTCGATAATGTTTTCCTATAAATTATGCACAATATAAAAAAACACACACAATGGACGCCGTTTAACTTTTTGTTTCTTTGTGTGCATTAGGTTTCTGTAGTCTTTTTTTCTTTTTTTTTTTTTTTTGTCCTTAACTGATGAAATTTTTGATTAGGACGTTTCTTCATGTTTTAAATATTTTCCGTTCCTTTACTTTTTGCGCAAATCTTGTATGTGAGAGTAATTCTTGATAGTTCGCTCTTTTACTAGCTTTACTATCAAAAAGTACGGGAACGAACCTAAAATGTTTTGAAAATAGTCTGAAATTCTGAAAAATTTTCTGAGATTTATTTGAGCTTAACATTTCTTTACTAATAATTTCCTTTTCCCATCCACAGGTTGCCCATTACATCGGTGAAATGGCACGTTACATCTTGGCTACCCCACCCTCGGAGAACGATCGCAAACATCGTGTACGCCTTGTCTTTGGCAACGGTTTACGTCCTCAGATTTGGCCACAATTTGTTGAACGTTTCGGTATTAAACAAGTTGGTGAATTCTACGGCGCCACTGAAGGCAATGCTAATATTATGAATCACGATAATACCGTGGGTGCTATTGGTTTTGTATCACGTATCCTTCCCAAAGTATATCCAATTTCAATTATTCGTGCTGATCCCGATACTGGTGAACCCATTCGCGGCCCTGATGGCCTTTGCCAATTGTGTAAACCCAATGAGCCGGGTGTATTTATTGGTAAAATCATTAAAGGCAACCCGTCAAGAGAATTTTTGGGTTATGTCGATGAAAAGGCGTCGGCTAAGAAAATTGTACGTGATGTCTTCAAGAAGGGAGATATGGCTTTCATTTCGGGAGATGTTTTGGTTGCCGATGAAAAGGGTTATCTGTACTTTAAGGATCGCACGGGTGATACATTCCGTTGGAAGGGTGAAAATGTGTCGACCAGTGAAGTTGAGGCTCAAGTCAGTAATGTGGCTGGTTACAAGGATACTGTCGTGTATGGTGTAACCATACCCAATACGGAGGGACGTGCGGGCATGGCTGCCATCTATGATCCGGATCGTCAAGTTGATTTGGATAAATTCACCGAAAATTTGGCTAAAGTCTTGCCCACCTATGCCCGCCCACTGTTCTTGCGTTTCCTTACCAAAGTCGATTTGACGGGAACCTTTAAATTGCGTAAAGTTGATTTACAAAAGGAAGGTTACGATCCCAATGTCATCAGTGATGCCATGTACTATCAGACGTCGAAAGGCAAATACGAACCCCTTACCAAAGAAATCTATGACAAGATCTGTAACAACGAAATGAGATTCTAGAGAACAGAAACAGAAAACTATTCTAAAACAAAAATTATATTTTGTTTTGTTGTTATTTAATTGTTAGACGAATTTGTTAAGACGTTGAATAATGCGTAACGCGTTGTTTAACGCGTTGCCGCTTAATTTCCTTTTGTTACTTTAGAATGGAAATGGAGTTTAAATACTGTCAAATATTTATATGTGTTAATGATTTAAGGGGAAGAGACTATTAGATATTTAGTTGTAAAGATTTTTTTATTTTTTTTTTATTTACAATGTAAACTAATTATTATTATTAGTTATTTGCGTAACAATTAAGCTAAGCATTTATTTTGTTAACGTCCACTATGGTTAACAAAACAAAAGTGTATATTTTTTTAAATAATTTTTGGTTTGTTTTTATTTTTTTGTTTTTAATTGTTTACTCCTTGATTTCGATTGTGATTTTGTGAAAAAAGTGCTAAAATTTGTTTATCTTTTTTTGTGCTAAGTTTGCAGTATTTCAAATTATTGCCTATTTCTTTATTCTAAACTAAAATATGTACAGTTTCGGCTAAAAAAATATATAAGAATTCATTAAGAAAAGAAGAAAATAAAACTTTACATAATACATTCTTTTTTATAAACATATTCGTAAAATATGGGACATCATTGTAGAAATCTGCTGATCTAAAAAGATAAAATCAAATAAAGTTTTACTTTAATATAATACGAAAAATGTGTTTTAATGTATGGAAACCAGCAACTAACATAAGCTTTTTTGACTAATTGTTTATTGCTTTAAAAATTATTCAGTTATTATCGCCGAAAACTGAAAACCATCCATTATGTCTTAGTAAAAGCGAAATATTTATTTTTTGGCAACAGAAATGGCGCCCAACCTATAAGCGACTCCTGAGTTACGTATTTGCGAAATGTCTTCGCTTACTGTAGTTCCTACATTTTATCGATTTTGACGTGCTTATAAAAGCAACGAACGCAAATGTTTGGTTGCAAATTTAATACCATCGATTTGTGGCAAACTTAATTTACTTAACAGGCTTGTGACAGAATGGTTGTACCATAAGCCGAGCTTAAAAACTATTTCCAATCGAATTCGTTGTTCATTCGGCGACGATATTCACCGTCGTCTTGTAGAGTGTGAGTTTGGTCTGGCCAGAGGTGGCCTTGCTTTTGAGTTGCTTACTCAGACCATAGTAGCATCTGTTGGCCACTATTCTTCTCCGTATTTCAAAGCTGAGGTTAGCAGTTCCAAGGGCGTCGGTCTTGTGCGCAGCTCATCCAATTTGAAAGACCGTATTCCGAGATGTTGTCTTCTACTTGATCTTTCTATCGAATTCGTTGTTCATTCGGTGACGATATTCACCGTCGACGCAGATCGGCCCATAGATCTTCCAGGGAATTTTTCTCTAAAATACTCCAAGAGCTGCCTCATCTGCTTTCGAAAGTACCCTTGGTTCAGATCCATACAACAGCTGATACTACCCATATCAGCGTCTTGTAGAGTGTGAGTTTGGTCTGACCAGAGGTGGCCTTGCTTTTGAGTTGCTAACTCAGACCATAGTAGCATCTGTTGGCCACTATTCTTCTTCGTATTTTAAAGCTGAGGTTATCAGTTCTGTTTACCACGAAGCTGTAGTTTTCAAGTTCCACAGTTGATCCGAGTCTACTGCACGTCTTGCATGTTGATACCATTAGCTAGGTCTTCTCAAAATTTACTGGCAGACTCCAAAATTCGTACATAGGTGGCTGTTACCACTCGCAATGTTCGATCATTATGTCGGCGTAGGCGAGTAACTTGTGTTGTTTGGTGTACAGAGTGACATTTCTGTTCACCTTTGCATCTCGTATGACCTTTTCCAGCTGGATGTTAAAAATATCACACGACAAACTGTCACCTTACCTGAACCTTACCTTTCCGACTTTAACTGGTGAACTTGTGCCAGTTAAAGTTATCCTGCATAGCCGTATTATTTTTGCAGGCTTTAAATACCACTGAGCAGGTTGGGCTGTCGAATGCGGCTCTATGGTCGACGAATAGGTGGAATGTGTCGATGAGTTTTTCCAGGATTTGTTGCAGTTTGAAAATCTGGTATATTGTGGATTTGCCAGGTCTGAAGCCACATTGGTATGGGGTATGGTCTAATAATGCCATTGACCATAACACGAACCTTATATGCGATGGGATGCACACTTATTCCTCTACAGTTGACACATATCGTCTTGATTCTCTTTTTATGCAGAATGCTGAGTTTCCAATCAGTGGGCATGCATTACACTAGCCAAATTGTACTTATCAGATGGTGCATGTTACTGATGGTGACCACGGGCCTTGAACAGTTCTGCTGGTAATCCATCGGCACCTGCTGTTTTATTATTCTTCAGCCGATTTATTGCTATTCTGACCTCATATTGGCTAGGTGGTATACTCTCTATAGCGTAATCTCTTTTTGGTTCTAGGATATCTTCTTCACCGCCATTATTTGACACCAGAAGATTTTCAAAATGTTCCTTCCAGATTCTCAACACGTTGTCTGTATCTGTCATCAGGTTTCCTTCTTCATCATCTACAGGAGAATGTGCCTTCACTAAAGCCTTCGGTTTGGTGTTTTACTCGTTGGTAAAATTTCTGGACTTCATTCTGAATCCTGTACATCTCGATTTACCCGCTCTCCCGCTTTTCTTGTTCTTTCTTTTAAGAATACGTTTTTTTATAGTTTTTACAGGTGATAAAAGTAAGATTTCACCAGGGTTAGCTACTTTTATACTTGAGGAGAAATGGGACCAAGATAAGCATGGACTTTGCAATGTTAAAGCTAATAATAGCCGTTGCTTGGCATCTATCATCCCCTACGTCACCTGATTTATGGGATAGTTTATTTTATTTTTGAAATAGTTTCCACGCTCTGTGTTTTCACAAATTTTTTCAAAAGAAATTTTTTAAAAATCATTTGCTACAAGAAAAAGTTTTGGTACGCATTATTTAAGGGGGAAACCCTCGTCAATTTTACAACGCAAAAGTGTGTAAAGGAGCATTAAACGGCATATACATTAGAACTTTTAACCGGGTTAACCTACTTTATGAGGATTTATTTGACATATATGCATAGGAATTGACAATTGAAACCCACTGGGTTAACGAAATCCGGTTAAATGTATTATATAACGAACGAAAGAAGAAATTTGTTTTGTATTAATTGAATTGGAACCATAGTAATACTCCTCTGGACGGTCTGGATTTTATACAGACGGATCCAAGATGGAAGAAGATACAAGGCTGGCGTCTACTGATAGCCACTGTAGTGTTTTCCAAACTGAAATCTTCGCGATTTGGAAGGCAGCTGAATTGGTAAAAAGTCTAAATGCAAAGATCGTTGAACCGGTGACTATCTTTGTGGACATGGCATCAAATCAGTCATCAAATCCTGTAACATCAGTCACTTACTAACAGATATAGGCTGTGCTGGGTACCTGGACACTGTGACATCATGGGTAATGAAAAAGCAGACGAACTAGCAAGACGAGGATCGCAATCTACAGGTTTAGCAATCGCTGACTCAAGCAAACCACCCACCTGTCACCTTTTCCCGAATTTTGAGGCGTTCTTTGCCGAACGAGCCAATGAACTTTGGCACAACGAACCTAGGTGCAATGTGTCAAGATATATCTGGCCAACTCTGTCAGTCAAAAATCAAACTCGTTATTGAACCTGAGTAAAACGCAATTTTACTTCCATTATGAAAACGCAAACAAATGGATCAGTATGTTTTTTTAAATATTTTAAAGTACAAGTTGAAGGAAAGAGCTCAGCAACTGAACCTATATAACACTCATGGTACAATTATACAAGGTAGGGTAGCTTTTGTCAGAAAGGAGAAAATACACCTCTACCTTATGGGCAATAATGTCAGAATAAATGAAAACAAATGCAACAAGTCGTTCTGTTCATTTGACATATTTTTAAAACGCATAAGATTCAAAAGGCAGTATATTCTTTTAGGTTGAAATTTAATGTTAAATGTATACGAATACTTTTTCTGGCAAGTGTATACCGCCGAAAAGTGCAAGCAATCCCTTTCGTCTAAGTAAAATCAAATGGCGCCCAATGGCGGGACAACAAGCATTTCATGGTATTCTCTACTCAATTTTGGGAAGAAATCTTAACCATTATTTTTTTGCGTTTTTAGGTCTGTGTGAAAAGGGTAAAATAATCATAACCACTTATTTCGTATGATTTTCATATAATTGACAGAAGAAACCACTACGTACAGAGATGCTTTTTTTTATTCACCTTAAGTTGTTCTACTTTGTATTATTGTACCATGATGGCATTCAATCCTTTTTTGCCTGCCCATTTTTTCTCAGTAGAAATCCGCATAATCATAGCTTTTGTCAACAAAGCAATAATACACTCCAACCTTGAGGCTTGTTATGTCAGAATAAATAAATACAAATGCAACAAGTCATTGTGTTCAAACGCGCAAAATCGAATTGCACAAAGCTGATTCATCCCACAAAATTCAAATTTTCCCCCACAGACTTTGCAAAATGCGAACGACTTAAACTAAAAATATTTTTATATTTTTGAAAATATTCCACATACATTCACTCATTATACACTACACAACTATGTTGTCAGGGTATTATAGCTTTGTGCAGCCCCAAAAGTTTGTAACGCCGCGAAATATTGGTCCTAGACCCACCTTTAAGTATACCGATCGTCATATCTCGACTTGCTGAGTTGATCTAGACATGTGTGTCCGTCCGTCCGTCTGTCCACCAATCTTCACGAAATTTTGCATGTAGGATGGGTTCTGGCCAATGAAGACCCCTATTGTTTTTGGAAAAGATCGGTTAATATTTAGGGGATGAAATGGACCAAAAACTAAATTTTTGTCTGATTTTCTGGTCGCTCCAGACGCCACAATTATGGCCCAAACACCGCGAATTTCTGCATGGAGAAGGGGATCGGGTCAAAGAATAAGCACGCCTGTTTTGATAAAGATCGGTCAATATTTAGCGGGTCAAATGAAATGTTCCATGAGGTTCCAGTTATGGTCAAGGACAACGCCTAAAATGTTAGGTGATGATCAGATAATAACTTTGCGGATGAAGTGGACCGAAAATTTAATTATTTGTACTTTTCGAGTCGAAAGCCGAACATCACAACACAACCCACGGCGAAGGGAATCTGGACAAGTAAGTGTACTGATTATTAGTAACATTTGCTGACCTCTAGCCAGTCAAAAGTGTGCAAAGATCGCGAAATATTGCCAAATCTCAGAATATAGAACCACAAAAGTTAGATTTTCATGGAAGTTGTGTAGGGTATCGTATGGTCGGCCTCGTCCGACTATACTGCTCCGTTCACTGGTTTTCTATATGGATTTGACATAAAAAGCCACAAAAAGAAAAAGTTGTAAGTTGCTATTAGTACGTTTACATTTAACCGGATTTCGTTAACCCAGTGGGTTTCAATTGTCAATTCCATTGCCTATTTGTTAAATAAATCCTCATAAAGTAAGTCAACCCTGCAAAAAATTCTAATGTAAATGCCGTTTATGGTCCGTATAATCATTTTTGTGAAGATAAGTTATCAGAGGCATGGTCCACCCATTTCTTCTAAAATCGATTTATTCCCCATTAGAATTCTAATCCCCAAATTTAGTGAAGCTAACTAATCGGAATGTACTTTTTTGGCATCTAATAACTCGATTTCAGCCATTGTGCCATGGTTGTATGTATAGACAAATTGTCTTGTATAAACCATAGTATAGACTTTGAAACCCCTGAAACAACTGGCATCGCTCACCAACCGACAAGTTGTCAATTTCATTTTCCTCTCTGTTTTTACACTCATTCTTATTATTTCTATTATTTCTCGTTCCACAAATTTTTTTTCATAGGAAAATTATAATTTTTGCACAAAAGCTGTGGTGCAAATCCCATTTGACACAGAATTCACTGAAGAATTTCTATACGAAAACTTAATTATAAAGCATAAAGCGGAATATGGACCCATATATGACAACATTACCATAAATGAAGTCAAACGCTTTACCAAACCTGACTTGGATGACAAAGATAAAAGAATCAATTCCGATGCTGTCCTTCTGACCTTTAGTGGAGATAAACTGCCTTCACACGTATGTATAAATAAGGTATTTTTCTTGGTAAAACCGTTCATAGAACGGATTCTTCAGTGTAAAAAATGCTGGAAGTTTGGACACTCAACCAGAGTTTGCAGCCGCTCCCGACAAGTTTGCCCGCGCTGTGGCTCGGCTCATGAGGGTACTTGTTTAACTATACCAAAGTGTATCAACTGTGACAAACCACATGATGTCAGGTCGAACCAGTGTGAACTGCGTACAATGCTTAGGAATAAAGCCAAAAAAGAAGCTGAGGAAAAAACGCCAAAGATCATACACAGTTACAATAATTTAATCAACAAGCCTCCTCTGCGGGATTTTTTTAATTTATCACAAGAAGACTTCCCGGAAATCAACGCAAAGAGGCCAAAATTAAGACCAAAATCTAAAATCAACATAAAGAGGAAGAAAAATCCTGTTTCCGACTCATTTACTGAAAATATTGATGAGAATTCTCATCAAGAAAACATTCAACAAACCCCTTCCAGCGCTGAAGTTTTGTCAGCTGCCTTTGATATAACTGAAGCCGTTACAAATTTCGACATTCAATCACCCAATGCTTTGGAGACTCCGTCCATGGATCTCAGTCCAAAATCTTTGATCAATTCCAAAAGCATTGAAACCAACCAAAATAACACTCAACCAGAATATGCTGAAAGCAACAATGACACTACAAAAATCAATCAACCTATAACTAACACATTGAAAAATATCATCCGAACATCCACAATATCCGATAACGTGATCCGCACACCCTTATATCTTTTTGAATCATTTCAAAAAGAAAAAATGAATGTTCTTGATCATGATGAAGGTCCTACAGATTAACTTGAGAAGCATCAGAAATAAAAAAACACAGCTATGCCAATTCATGAAAGAATCGGGGATTGACATAGCATGCATATCGGAAACCTATTTGGATACTACGGATCATTTTTCTATACCTAATTATGACATTTTAAGAAAAGATAGATTATCATATGGCGGCGGCGTTGCCATTCTTATGAAGAATACAATAAAATACACCAGCTTTGACATTTCAATTATTATATTTTATAATTAACCGTAATATAGAAATAATTGCGTGCTGTATAAATAACGATTCCGGCCCTACAATTATAATATCTATATATATTCCACCCAACGTGACATTCAGCACCGCTGACTTAATGAGTATTACCACAAGCATTCCACAAAATGCTAAAATAATAATGTGCGGTGACTTTAACTGCCATCACCAAATATGGGGCTGTAGTAACACAGATATTCGTGGAGAAAATATGCTTCAATTTATAGAAGATAAAGATCTTGTCCTTCTAAATGACGGCTCGTCAACCTATTTTGGTAGCAGCTTTCCTTCGGCGTTGGACTTATCAATATGTAGCCCTTCCATTGCTCTTGTTACAACGTGGTCCACTTTAAATGAGTGTCTTGGTTCAGACCATTGCGCTATAATTATGGAGATTGACTTATATACAACATATTGTAAAAATAGCTACGGTATACCAAAAAACATAGCTCAAGATCGAATTAACCAGGTCATAATTCAAATACTTAACGACGACCAATATTTACAATCAAAATTTGAACTTCTTTCTCATAAATTTTACGAAATATTCAAAGCACCTGTTGGCAAAAAAGAGTATCCGGATAACAGTTGGTGGAGCTTGAAATGCAAAAAGGTAAGAGCAACTCTTATTAAAGCGGTAGCTCGATATGAAAAAACACCAAACAGGATCAACAACGAAAAATTAAAAATATGCCAAAAAGAGTACTTCTATACTCTCAGAGAAGAAAAACGGAAAGGATGGCAAGAAATGTGCGAAGGTATTAGTGCTGACATATCTTCAACAGAACTTTGGAATATTGTCAAAAAATTTAGAGGCAGACATGCAACCAAAAGTAAATATATGCCAGAAATGTGCGCAGATAAATTCTGCGACATAATTTCTGGCCCAATCGGGCCTATCAACGTACCCCCTACTCTTGGCAACATTTCAAATGACACTGATTTTACTATGGATGAATTGACACAACGCGGCAATTAACACTTCAAAGGACACAATGGTTCATGGTTAAAATACAAAATATGCCCTATTCATAAAAAAGGCAAACCGCCTGATGACCCTCACTCATACCGATCAATCGCTATAATATCATGTTGGCGTAAAATATTTGAGAGAATGATATTTTTCCGAATTGACCACCAGCTTGAATCGTGTGATAAATTACACAACGCACAGTCTGGATTTCGAAAGAATAGATCAACTAGAGACAATGTTACCAGCATATGGTCTGCGGTACAGCTAGCAAAAAGAGAGGGTAAATTTCTCTTGGCAACATTCCTCGACATCAAAGGAGCTTTTGATAATGTAAACATTGATATACTAATACAAAAATATAAAGAACTCGGAGTAAGTGATCATACCTCCTCGATTGTACACCTTCTTTTTCAATACAAGGAACTCATTATCGACACAGATACTGGTACATCTCGAAGGTCTTTTACGGGAACTCCTCAAGGTTCTGTTATGAGCCCACTGAGTTTCAACATATACATTAATGATGTATATGGATGTAGACATTTTAGGATATGCAGATGACTTGGTTGTATTCTGCTCTGAAAGAGACCTTAATGTGGCAAAAAGAAAGATGCAGCACGCACTTAACTGCATAGTTAACAAATTGAACGATATACAGTTGGAACTGTCCCCACAGAAATCGAAAGGCATGCTCTTCAATCCATCTACCCGAAATTCCATTCAAAACCACCCTGATTTATACATTAACAGCGAACGTATCGAATTTGTAAGCACATTTAATTTTTTGGGTTTCACGCTGGACTCAAAGTTAAGTCTAGCACCACATATTGATTACATACACAAAACAACATTTCCATTTTAAGAATATTATCCGGCCCTTTGTGGAGTATCCTGGGGAGGCAACCCACATCAACTCATCCGTCTATACATTGGCGTAGTAAGACCCAAAATAGACTACATGGGGCATTTACTGCTTGATGCACCGCTAAACAAACTGCTTAAAATTCAACGGATACAATTTCGAGCGCTGAGAGCTGCCCTCGGAGCAATGATCTCCACGCATACGCAATCTCTAGAAGTGGAAGCCAATGTAATGCCCCTGCCGGAAAGATTCAGACTGCTTGCCAATAATTATATAAACAACATGATTGCCAACTGCAGAAACCCTGCCAATAAATATATTTTGGAATATAATGAGAAATTTCAAGCTAGAACCTCGCTTTTCCAACTATACAAGTACAAAAGAATACAACACAATCTCATCAGACTCCCCCGACCTGTTCAATACACATTTCCTCTTCAAGCCAACCTACTAGTTCCAAATGTAACTTTCCTCAATGTTTGTAAAAGTCGCACAACAGCAGCGGACGCTACCAATGAATTCAATATTACTGTGGAAACTGAATTTAGCAATTATACAAAAGTATTTACAGACGGTTCTAAAACTTCCGAGAAAACTAGCTGCGCGCTTTGGTTGCCATCGTTAGACATTGAAGCATCCTTCTCTCTGGAAAGTTCTATATTTACCGCTGATCAGAACATGTGGCTCTGATAAATACCTTATAATCACAGATAGTAAATCAGTCCTTCAGGCCATTCAATCTCAAAACAGCAAAAACACCCATCCTTCTATTTATCGAATAAAAAATGAGGTGTATCTTATGTCCAGAGAGGCCTTTATAATACACTTTCTCTGGGTGCCAAGTCATTGTGGCATCGAGGGAAATGAGTATGTGGACTCCATTGCCACCAGCCATATCCCCGTCGATTCATATCCGGCACTATTTCCATCAGACATAAAACAAAAAGACAGATCCACAGCTCTTGCATCATGGCAACAAAAATGAAACACCAGCATCTTTGGCAGAAGATTTTACTCTTTCTCGCCTAAAGTTAACTGTCAGCCCTGGTTCCGGTACGTTAAAATACCCCGGAGTGTTGCAACAACCATCACAAGACTCAGATTTGGCCATAACCAAACAAAACATCACCTCCATAAAATAAATATCTCCAGCTCCGACAGATGTGACTGTGGCGACGTCCAAACTATGGATCATATTACGTTCAAATGCCCGAATATCAACATCAACACACGTCTTTTCCTATTGCAAAAACTACAAAATCTTGACATACACCAAACATCAATCGACATCATATTAAAATCGAACAACATCAAAGCTTACTTCGCTTTATGGAAATATTACAAAGATGCAGACATCAAAATCTAAGAATTAAAAAACAATTCATAACTACAATTTTACACGTGAAAAAGACCAAATTTATATATTCCCAAAAAATATATATTAAGTTGGTTTTCGTTGCTGTTGAATATTAACCCCTTTCAATATTTTTTATATTTAATTGTCGTTTCAGTTGTTTTTATTCCATCACGGTGTTCAGAGCGGTGGCGGCAACGACAACGTAAACGACAATCGATTCTTTTTTAAGTGATTTGTGATTTTTGCATTTAATTTGGATTAGTGTACCTGAGACAAAAAAAAAAACATTTCACGCATTTAAAACGAAAATGAAACCATTTAGCGGCACGGTCAGCAGCATCGATTGCAGTAAACTTATTAGGAAAACCTAAATCGTTTGTTTGCCAATCGTGAACCTTTGGCAAGTTGCCACAATAACAGCCACAGCTGTATTAAGCTCTGTCTGGTTATGGAGTTTTATTAATCAGGATGAAAGTAAGTAAGACGATACAATGGAAGATTGTTTTTCTGGAACAGGTTAAATATAGGAGCTGGATTGGTGATCGATCTGAAATTTTACAAAATAAGTGATTATTTGATGAAGTAGGAGCCAATAAAAGTTAAAGTTTTTTCGGACTTCCGAGGCCAATATCTCAGGAAGTATGAATTTTCCCCCACATAATATACATATTGACGTAATAAGCATACCAAGACCTGTGGTCTTCGATACCACTCCAGCTCCTATATTTAAATTATGCCAATTTTTTTGTTGCCTATTGGAAGGGGTATTGTGAAGTGGGAATCTTAATAAAATGTTTTATTAACCCACTTTATCGCTATTTCTAATCGCTTTTTTATTAGTTAATTTTGTAGTTTAGTTCTCATGGAAACCGGAATATATTTAAGAGGATTATAATGTAATTTTCGTGAAATTAATTTCGAATCACCTTCGGGCCAAAGAGCGTACCAAACAGTGACTTTTTTGAAACAATGAAATGGATAACCCGCGAAAGCTACTATGGATCTATCTCGTTTCCACGAAAGAGGGGTCTACGATCCGAAACGACTCTTACTCGTTTCGGGTGATGTAGGGTATACAAATTTAATGATCGCCATATTACCTTTAACTAAGACGACCAGATTTCGGAAATAAAAATAGATGACGTCAAGAAAAACTTGAAAATTTTTTAAATAGTTCACATCACCATATAAACAAATATATATTTACTTAAATAAATATTGATTATGGTTTAAAAATATAGATGACTAAATATTACAAGATTATAGAAATTAATGTCCTTGTAATAAGATTCAAATAGGTTAGCTGTTGTGGTTTAATTTTTATATTTTTTTCTGAGAGTTGTTTCCAATCGATTTTTAATACATCCAGAATTATTAAACAAGTTTAAACGATGTTAAGTTCGGCCTGGCCAAACTTTTTACACCCTCGTCATGAGGATGACATTAAAAATATGTGAAACATATGAAAATGTGTGAAACAGAGATAAATATGATTAATATATTTCAACCGGGCCAATGGATTGAAGTGTGTGCAAAATCTCCAAAATACCGAAAACGTGGGCGCATATATATTTCATTTGCAATACCAAACATCCTTTAGGAATGACTGTTGAAAATTTCAGAAATATTTCGAGGTGTTGCAAACGGAATGACAAATACAGCCTTATTCTGGGCATCAATTCACCGTGAATTTGTTTGCCGTTCCCTTTAAAGTTATTCTGAACCAGAACTCGCAGAGATTTTTTTCGCATTTTCACTTTCCCCCTATTCGGAATCAAGTTCAAAAGCGAAAATTCCGCTTTGGGAAAAATTAGTTTTTCTGGATTACAGAGAGTGGGAGAATGTGATGACACTTTGTGCGAAATTTTTCGCTAATAAATTTAAAGGGAGCTGACTACCAAAATATAAGTATTAAATATTTTTATGAAAAATATCTCCACAATAGTTATTCTATGACGATTTTGAATATTATAAATGGTTGTATGCATATTTTTAACACAGAAATATGCTCAATTGGAGATCCGATTGATAACGATGCGTGCTCAACCAAATATTGAAAATTATGGAATAACCATATAGCCAAATTTACCTGATTAGTCGCATAACAGCGAAAAACTCAAATAAAAATTGTGAAGCAACAGTAATAAGGCAAAAAAAGGAAGGAAGGAATAATGAGAGGAGCATATCAAAATAATTGGTCACAATAAGAATTTGGGGAGATAAAATATCGAAATTATATAAAAATACACATAATTATAACTAAAAACGGGAAAATGAAATAAAGGTTAAAATTTGTTCCTAAAATGCATTCAGAATTGTTATAAAAAATAATTTCATTACATTTCTATTTCTATTGACATGTTAGGGCTGCTTCAGGTGAATAACAAAGAAGCAACTCTGCAGGCTAGTGACTTTTTCTGTTAGATATAAAAAAAACATGTGCAACAAGTGGTTGTGTTTTATTTGATATTTTTTAACACATAACTTAGAAAACGCCAAAAGTGAAAGAAAAGTTATCGGGTATGTTCTAGAATGCACGGTGTGTTCTTTTCACGGTACACATACACTTCACCTCAGAAGCTACCTCCTGTTCTGGTTCTCACGTGAATTGAAATTTTGAACTGCGAGAAAGAAATGTTGACATGGTACTTTGCAGAAATAGTGTTGCCTTCCAATATAGACTGTTTTCGTTCTTCTAACATTGTTTCTGTAATTTTTTAGTAATTTCGTTAATTCTAACGACAATTTTATTATTTTTTTATATTTTATTATTCGCAACATAAAATATATGTATGGAAGACATTGTAATATCATTAATTTGTTTAGGGATTTAGGGGAACATTTGGTAACCCTATCTTTTTGGCCTCATCTTTAAATCAGCTGTTTGTGTCAAGCGAGAAATTCGGTTGAAGAAAATTGAAGACAAACCTTAGTGTCTATTTAAAATTTGCTTTTAATGGTGTTTCATGTTCATTTTGTGATTTTAAACAAATTATACGCAATAATAACATTTCAATCTATCATCATGTGCCTTTTTTATTTCAAAAAAGTTTTTCTTTTATATGAAAAAACATGAATACACCCGACTCTCACTATGAAAATGTAAGTGTAAAGAATACACCTCAAATGGGTGTAAAGTGTGTTACACAACACGGCGTGTGTTCGATACACTTCTGCCGTTGAAGCGAATGCCAGAACATGCCCGTAGAATCTGTTCCAAAAATCGAGTAGGGAAGGGTTTATTTCGTCCATAACAAAGTTATTACTTCCAGACGAACGAGGTATAAAATCATTTTCATTTCAAAAATTCAAAGCATTTAAACAGTACACACACATAAACAAAATTTGTATTTGTGTTATTGGTTCGATTTTCTCAAACTGCCTTGAGACAAAAATTGTAATCGCATGTTAGATATTGGCCTGTTCCCGCATGCAAGAATCTACTAATTTTTACTACTTTTTCCGATATCATACAGGAAATATTTTTTTCGCAGTAAAAGTTGGACATTCTTGCAATTTCTGGAACAGACCATATGTTAGCTACCTTATAGTAATTATGCCATGGGTTCAAATATGCTATCTGTCGCACTATTTTTATATTTTTCTGAGAGTTACTTCCAATCGATTTTTAATGTAACTCAGAATTGGGATTTTGTTTCTCATTTTCGGAAAAAAATTATCAACAATTATTAATGGGGTTTATTAATTTTCGCTCATATGAAAACAAAATTGCCGATATTTCCAGATTCCACTGCAGTAATAGATTACTGGAAATTTAGTAAATAATTTAGAGTCACCTTAAAAAATCCAAAATTTCGGCAAAAATATTTCATTTTGTCTATAAAATACTTAAGTTCTAAAATAAAATATTTCATTCTGAAGAAAAAATCTATCAACATTATTTTCTCCAAAAACCCCACCTTCACCATTGCACACCCTTTATGATTTATTAGCATTTGCATGTTATATATATTTTTTATTTTTGTCGTTGTTGGTGTATTTTTACAACAAAAAAGGTCATTAAGCTTTTAATGGTAACGCCATAACCCAACAATTGTTTTGGACTCATAATTTACTTTGATCTTTGTGTAATAAACGTGTTTTTTAAATGTTATTTTATAAAAATTAAATAAAAATGTTGTATTGAAATAATTCTTTGGTATCAAATAACAACAAAAACAATAAAAGTATATGACTTTATTTAGAGTAATGTACATATCCATTAAAATGAAGTCTTTGTTGTTGTTTTCGAACAAAAGAATATGGTCAGCGTTAGACAAAGGAAGGTTTATCGAAAACGCAGTAGCTAAAGATATATTTTTTTGATCTTTTTATTTATTAACAAAAATGTTTTACGAGTAAAGAAGAAGGACACCACAGGTCTTTATAAAGACCATTTGGACTATATGGAGACCACAGGACTTTATAAAGACCAAT